>NC_056626.2:355848375-356098375 GCF_002870075.4 Lactuca sativa
AAACACAGGGACCATCTATGAGGTTTTTAAACCACGAGGACTAAACTTCAGATTTTGCGTAACCATAGGGACCATTTATGATGTTTTTTCTACACACACACACACACACACACACACACACACACATATATATATATATATATATATATATATATATATATATATATATATATATATATATATATTAGGGGTAAATTTAAAACTCTTTAAATTTAGTTGTCTATTATTAGTTCTGAATAATTGCAATGAGGCAATATAAAAATTAATAAAACATGATATTTAAATAATATTAAATTCACTATTATAAATAATATTATATATTTAAATGTATAAATCTCTATTATATATAATATTAAATATTTAAATTCTCATTAAAATATAAATAAATATTCAAATTCAAATAATCATATTTAAATAGTATGTATTTATATTTCTGATTTAAAAACATTTTAAATTTGGTATTTATCCATATTTAATAAATCTTCAAATTTGAAAAATAAAAAATAGGGAAACCCTAAAATTGGCAAGCTCATGTCGTGAACAGCAAACTCTCACATCGTGAGTTGCGATTGAGGATTTTATCAATTATGAATTTTTCAATCTTTCTTTTTCCATTCAATTTCAAACAATCATTTATAAAAAAATATGGATCTAGGGTGAATTTAATCATGAACTAGTGGCTCTGATACCACTGTTAGGTTTGTACAACACATCAAATACACTCTAAACTAGGTAGCAGAAAAATTAAAACGACGATATACTCATATACCTCAGTCTGCATGCAACCTATGGATCTATGGTTTCATACTAATTACATGAACCCTAGAAAACAAAAATACAATGGAAGAATCACATACTTCTTTATTGGACATAGACCTCTGCGCTTGAGCTCTCGTGCGTTCCACCTTGTTTGGATGATCAGGACCTAAACCAGAATCTCTTTCTTGGTTCACACCCAATGAACTCATAGGAGTAGAATCAAAATAACTAGGAGGGGATGAACTATAAGGGGAGTTCTTCCACAAGGAGGGAGAAATAGGTGGTGAAAAATCAACCAAAGAATGAGCAAGGAAGAATAAATCGCTAATGCCCTGTTTACAGCCTTGAATACCTTCCAGGGTTTAATCCTCAAGCCCATGTGGGACGCGGCAACCCTTTAAACAAAATTCCCCTTGTCACAATGGAATTTTTTTTCCACCAACCTTCTTTCTAGAGTTTTGGAACATTCCTGATTAATCAATTATTGCTTAATTGACATTCAACTCTTTTCTTAATTAAACTATTAGGCGATTCCCAAATTTTTTTCTAATTAGTTTCTAATTAATTATTAAACCATAATAATTAATAAACTAATTCCTCCTTTATTTACTCTATTTAATTTGAGTATTAAGGGAAACCCAAGAGGACCCGTTTATTATTTGAAATATCACCAATGGTTAATGACCTTGGATACACTTTCCAACAACTTTTGTCCCAATATCCATGGTGTATGTGAGTGAGAGCTACAACAGACCTTTGGAGTACCATTTCCCGATGTTTTTAGGATTATTAAGTCATAAAAATGAGAGCTTGGTCACTCTCATCCATCCATGCATAAGATTCTGAGCAATAGAAGGCTTTTTGGACCTATGTTATGGTTTTGTACTCTTTGTATGCATGCAAATGGATAAAGTCAGACACTTTATCTATTACGACATTCATATGATTGTATAATCAAAGATTTTATGAGAGAGTGTAGTTAATTCCAACAACGTTTCGATGCTAGAGGTACAGTCGGTTTCACTTGCCTACAAAATGTACAACCACACTTTGTCAATCAGCATATGGCATCTCTCCTGATGCGTTGGACGAGAGTTTTAGTTTGTTTTATAGGATTGCACGAGCTAGTCACGACTATTTTTGCAAACATGTGATTGAGATTTATAGTCCAAGATATTTACGTAATCCTACACACAATGGCATCTTGTAATTGTAAGCCATCATGCTAGCATACATGGCATTCCTGGAATGATAGGAAGTTTAGATTGCCTCCAATGGGAATGGGAAAATTTCCCTACCTCACACCATGGTCAATTTACACGAGGTGATCATGGTCACCCAACGTTCATACTTGAAGCGGTGGTGCCACAGGATCAGTGAATTTGGCATACCTTTTTTGGTACTCCCGGTTCGATTAACAACATCAACATTTTTAATTGTTCACTGATATTCAACATCATATATAACAAATCTGCGCTAGATTCTTTTTTTCAAGTGCATGGAACGACATATAAGTAATGTTATTATCTTGTTGATGAATTTTATCCTGAGTATGATGTGTTCGTTAAATCATTTTCATGTCCAAATAATTCTAGATAGAAAAAAAATGAAAAAGGGCTCAAGAGATATTTAGAAGGATGTTGAGCAAGTCTTTAGAACACTTAAGAAATGTTGGTACATACTAAAAAAAACTAGCACTTTTTATGGAAGAAAGAAAACTTCAAGATGGCATGTATGCATGTGTCATATTGCATAATATGATTATTGAGTATAAATGAAAATTGATATGTGCATACAAGGAGTATGAAACCTTCCCCGAGACACAACCAATTGAGATTAATGGCGATGAGCACATGGATAGGAGAGTAGAAATATGTAACACTAAAACACCTCACAATTATCACATAGACTTGGTGGAGCACATTCAAAGGATTCAAAACATTAATTTGGATCCCATAGAGATAAAACAAGAGAAAGAAAATAAGAGGCAATAGAGTTAGAGAGAAAAAGGGAAAAAATCTACCAGTAGACTCTTGTTGTGGAGAGGATATCGAAAAGGGGAAGTAGTCGCCAACAGTAGGCACAAAGGAAGACGGAGAAAAAACAGAAAAACGGAGAAGAGACAATCCAACAAAATAGAAGCAGTTGTCTGGTGAATGACGACAGATACCTGAGGGGGAGATGCAGTTGGTCGGCGGTCAACGACGTTATTCCGGTGAAATTTAGACGTTTCCAACTTTGAAATTTTTGGATCTTTGTTGTTTTCTTAAACTCAAAAGCTAATAATTTGATAGTTTCTTATTTTTGTGAGTTTCCCAATATAATACTGATTCTTTTGATTTTATTAGTATTTTTATCAAAGATTTTAATTTTTAATTGATCGTGATTTTCAGATGATTTTGTTGGGTAATAACTAGATTTTGTAACTCCAAATTGTTGGATAAGGTGTCTAAGTCCATAACTATATTTGGTATGTACTTGACCCAATTTAGCATGGTCCATTTGTGTTGCATGGCACCGGAACAATTTATAAGGATAGACTTTTTAGAAGAGGATATTTGTGATTTATTAATATATTATAAGTTCTAATATATTAATATGAAATCATATTATTTAATTAGTATTGGTCAAGACTTAATTTGGAATTAATTTTGTGATCAAAAGAGACTAACTAAATATATGGGGATTGATTGTGTAAATCATTCATTCTTATATAGTGGGCTTATGATCCATGATTCTTCATGTTGGGCTAAACCCATGGGGTGACCCATGGATACTCCATGGTGGTTAAAACCCATGGAGCATGAGGAATTTGGAAAGTCATGCACATTAGGGTTTGCATGGTGTAACCTTAATTGTGGCATACTATATAAAGGACCTCATAGGCTTGGAAATTGGCACTTAAGTGATAAGACAAGAGGGCTAGCCGATTTGTGAAGCAAATATTCTTCTCACAAGTTATTCTGATTGTTGGTGGTGTTGTGTGAATCATTTGAGGCATCACATTTGGGGTGCTAGGCTCACAAAGTCTTAAGGAATCAAAGCTACAAGAAAGGTATGTCATTCTACTAGTTTTTTGTATTACATATACTTCATGATATGCTAGTTAGGATGAAACCTTGGAAAACGAAAGTTTGCATGTATAATACAAAAAACATAGATCCAAGGTTTCTAGGGTTGCATGCACACCTTAGGAGTGTTGGAATGCTCAAAAACGAACAGTGGTAACAGAGCCTAGGCTTGTTTTCGATTATACTTGATTGTACTTGCTGAAAAGAATCGGTTTTCTGCTCACTGTTCAGTGAACTCTCCGAGTCCACTAGGGAACTCGACGAGGCCATGTTGAAATATATCCAACTAGGCGAGTTAGTTCATGTATTCGATGAGTTGGAGGCCCTGGTTGTAGAATTTCGAGTTTCAATGCTAGAATTGGACTAGGATCATTACCCTAAACTGTTTTTGAACTTATAAACATGTTTTTGATGTGGTAATAATTGTGCTTATCCAATTTCAAAGATAATTGTCAAAGTTTCAAGTTTTATATTAGTTTATATGATTCTTGAAAATTGTTGATATGAATTATCCATGTTTATGAGTTTTGGTAGATCATAGAAATTACTTGACATTGTTTGTTAGCCTAATTGTTGATCTAAATGCCTTTTAATGGACTTCATAACTAGTCCTCAAGTTATGGAATTCCAAGAGTCTTTTCGTTAAAAGCCATTAAAACTCATAACTTATAGAAATGAAAGGTTTTGAATAGTTTCAAAACTTGCCCTCAAGTTTTGGAATTTGTAAAGTTACTTTAGAATACTTTAATTCCAAACCCTAGAATTTTAAAAGTTTAAAATTCAACCCTTATACTATCATATTATTAAAGGTTTAATAATTATATATATATATATATATATATATATATATATATATATATATATATATATATATGTATAAGAATAAGTTAGTCTTATCGTTAGTTGGCCTCATTCACGAAGCCGATCTCTAAGGGGGGTATAAGGTTACTGTTGGATTAGGTGTTTAAGCCCATAACTATATTTGGTATGTACTTGACCCGATAGTAGCATGGTCCTTTTGGGTTGCCATCATACTAGTGACTTGACAGGATGGTAGTTGAGGAGAGAGGCTGATTTATTATTAAGAATAGTAAATTGGGGCGTAAATATGATTTATTTATTATATTATATGAATAATATACTAATTTGGAATCACATTATTAATTAGTATTTAATCAGAAATTAATTTAGAATTAATTTTGGTATTAAAGGAACTGATTAAAAGTGAAAGGGTTGTTTTGTAATTATTCTATAGTTGAGGCTTTGGGCCATTGGATCACCCTTATTAGTGATGGGCCGAAAATCCTAGAAGGATCTAGGAGTTTTCGTCCATGGCCTAAGAAAGGAGGTCCATGGACTTGCTTAGGCCCTAAGCTAAGGAATTAGGGTTTCCACCCTTAAACCCTTGCTAGCCTCAAGTATAAATAGACCCTTTTTGGCACTAGATTTCATCCCACCTTATGAAACGCTAGGAGTGCTGATTTTTGGTGCTAGTTACTCTTCCTTCTCTCTCTCATACTCATTCTCTCACTTAAGTGTGTTTGTCAGCCATTAGAGGTACTACATTTGTGGTACTTGTTCTCAAGAGCGTAAAGGATTCAAGAATCTAGTTTTTATTACTACACAACAAAGGTATGTATTCTATTCTTTTGTTTATGAGTTTTGAAAATAATAGATGCATGCTAGGGTTTCCTTTTTGTGTTCATTTGATGTATGTCTAATAGTGAAAACATAGATCCACAACTAGGGTTACATGCACATATTGGATTGTTTGTATAAAACCCATCAGTGGTATCAGAGCCATTGGTTTTGTTTTCAATTGGATTTGATGCAAAAGTATGAACTTAAAAAATTAGGGTTTATGGGTAATAAACCCTAAGACTTGGATTTTCAAAATTAGGGTTTCAAAACCCTAGTTTTTGAATTTTGTTAGAGTTTCTTAAGCCCTTTCCTTTGGCATCATAATTTCGAAATTAGGGTTGTCTAACCCTAGAGTTTTTGAAAATACCATGTCCCCAAGATAAGATTCCACAACTTTAGGGATTAGGATAATGCCATCTTTTGTAAGTATCCTTTTAATTATTTTAATAATATATTAAAGATCTTTGAATTATCCCATCCCAAATTTTCGAATTTTAGGGGATAAAGGGATTAGGTTACATTAATTGTTTAATTTAATGGATAATCCTTCAAGATTTAATAATTTAAATTAATTGTTTAATTTTGGATAATTATTAAATCAAAGTTTTAATATTTAAGATTTTAAAATTAAAAAGTATTAATTTTTGAAAATTTTAAAATTGATTAAAACCCTAATATTTTGAAATGTTTAAAATACACCCTTATAGTATTATAATATTATAAGATTAATAATTATATATATATATATATATATATATATATATATATATATATATATATATATATATATATGTATAAGATTAAGCTAGTCTTACCGTTAGTAGGCCTCATTCACGAAGCCGATCTATAAGGGGGGTATAAGGAAATTGACTATTAAATGGCGATTGAATGACTGTCCACTCTCACCCACCGCTTCCTTGATTGGTGAAGGATCGTTAGCCGAACGGGTATGATAGGGCAACTAATTCCTCATTATAAATATAATGATTAATAAAGTAACTAAATGTTTTTACAAAATTCCAAATCTTAGTTACTTTAGGAAAAATGTGAAATTGTATGCTATTCCATGAAATTGCACTTTGCACCTTGCCAAGTCATTAGTGGAGCGTGTGTGGCTAATCGGCACACTATCATGGGACTAGCTTGGGTTGCAAAGGGTGGCTCGATGTTTGTCATAAACTAATGGAGCGTGTGTGGTTTACTGGCACATTGGTTAGGTGATAAATGACATTGAGAGCACCATGTACATTTGCATGGTTATTCACACCTTGTTTGTGAGCCTCGGCATCCCAGTCACAAACTTGAAGGGCATAATCGAGATTTAAACATGCCATTGAATAGTTCAATGAATCTCAAAAGAATCTAGAAATTTCAATACATTTAAAACATAAAGTCTTTTTTGTTTTTCATGGTGGAAATTGGTGAATCATCATTCACCTACCTTGAAATTATTTGCAATTAGATTATGACATCCCTTTTCTGATTTGTAAATAATGTTGTTGGATCCTAACCCTAATTTCTCATTTGGGTGTTTAATTGGGGTTTCATTTATAATAAAAAATTTGTCTCTTTTTCAGATGTCTACTCAAAACAACACAAACGCTTCTGGCTTCATCTCTCTCATGAACCTTTGTGGGAGAGTAATCTTCAATGGAACCAATTTTAACGATTGGATTCGTAATATTTGCATGGTGACCAGATACGAGGACAAAGAGTATGTCCTCGACAAGGAGCTCAAGGAGATAAACATCAATACTGCTACTACTGAGGAGATAGCTGCCTACGAGGCACACGAGGGGGATGCAACGAAAGTTCATTGCAGCATGCTGGCTACTATGACTGCCGAACTCCAGAAGTCCTATGAGGACTACTATCCCTATGAGATGCACCAAGATTTGATGGAGGAATACCATCAAAGTGAAAGGCAAGAGAGGTACGAGATCATCATCTTGATGATCATTACCAAGATGAAAGATAGAGAGTCCATCACGTCCCACCAACAAAAAATGTAGAGGTATGTGGACAGCTTGCTGAAGTTAAATGTTAACTTCGATGAGGAGCAGGCGATTGACATCATTCTCCACTCCTTACCTCCTTGCTACAACCAGTTTCATATGACTTATCATATGAATAAGGAACAGATTACCTTGAGCAAGCTTCAAGGTCTCTTGTGCACTACTAAGAGCAATCTCAAAGATAAACCTGTTGCACCAACTTCTATTGCGGCTGCCCCTGTCCTGGCTATTGGGCAAGGCAAAGGAAAGAAGAGGAAGGCTCCTCACAAGAGCTTCAAGGGTAAAGCCCATGATGGATCCTCTTCTAGTGGAACCAAGGTTGGTTCTGCTACTCCCTCAGCCGATCCCAAAGAAGCAGAGTGCATCTATTGTCACGAGAAACGACATTGGAAACAAAGTTGCCCAAAATACTTGCAGGACATTAGAGATGGGAAGGTCAAGTCCACTTATGTATGTATTTATACTATTCAATATAATAAATCATCACATGCTATTTGTTGGGTTCTCGTCTGAGATAGCGAGAAACATTATTTCTTTTCATGGTTTATATAAAAAAGGTTTTAGATTTTCATTTAATAATGAAATTGGTTCTATTTATGCTTATTTGAATGGATTTTTCTGTTTTGTTGCTTTGGCTTGTAATGGTATATATGACATTGTGATGGTTGTTGATAACTTAGGAAATAATGTATTGCAAATCGATTCGTCCAATAGTTTGGACAAAGCAAGCTTATGGCATTGTCGTCTTGGACATGTCATCAAGAAGCGCATAACCCAAATCCAAAAGGATGGAGTATTGGAGTCGTTTGACCTAAAATCAGACAACACGTGCGAGTCTTATTTGCTTGGAAAGATAACCAAGTCACCCTTCACTCGTACTTGTGAGAGGAGTGAGGGTTTGTTGGACCTCATACATACTGATGTGTGTGGACCCTTCAGATCCACCACAAGGGATGCTTTCAGCTTCTATGTGACTTTTACTGATGATTATACCATATATGGGTATATCTACTTAATCAAGCATAAGTCAAAAACCCTTGAAAAGTTCAAAGAGTTTACAAAAGAAGTGGAGAATCAGCTAGGCAGGAAGATAAAGATGCTACAATCTAATCGAGGAGGAGAGTATCTTAGTATTGACACCACCTAGGACAACACAAGTTAATGGTGTCGCTGAGAGGCGCAGTTAGATCTTGTTGGAAATGGTTCATTCCATGATGAGTCGTGCTCCACTACCTATCTCATTTTGGGGGTACGCCTTAGAGACTGTCGCCCATATCCTTAACTTAGTCCATACAAAGAAGGTTGCCAAAACATAACACGAGATGTGGATGGGGAAAGCTCCCTCATTGGCACATATCAAGGCTTGGGGTTGCGAGGCTTTTGTTAGATGAAAGGCTCGCGACAAGCTCGAACCTCGTATGAGCTGTGTATTTTCGTCGGCTACCCACAAAAGTCCTTTGGATATCACTTCTATAAACCGAGTGACAATGTTGTCTTTGTTGCTAGGAGAGGATTCTTTCGGGAGAGAGAGATCATATGCCAAGAGGACAGTGGGAGGCAAATTGATCTTGAAGAGCTTCAAGAGTCAAGTGATGAAGGAACCTCCAACACTAGAAATCAACCTGACAAGGAAACTCCTATTGAACCAGTTGACGAGTCCCTACCTCTTAGATGTTCTAGCAAAGTTAGCCATCCACGTATGTTGTATGGGTTCCATGTAACATCTGAGGGTGATACATTCATTAGTGATAGTACACTAGTGAATCTGGATGAGCCTAATAGCTACAAGGAATCCATGGCAATCCCAGAGTCTACAAAATGGAAAGAGGCTATGGACAGCAAGATTCAGTCCATATATGACAATCAAGTTTGGAACTTGGTTGGCAGTGTACCAGGTCTTAAGAAAGTAGGGTGCAAGTGGATCTTCAAGAAGAAGACAGACATGGATGGGAAAGTGCACACTTATAAGGCGCGATTGGTTGCGAAGGGCTTTACTCAAACTCCTGGAGTTGACTATGATGAGACCTTCTCACTAGTTGCGAAGATAAAGTCTATTCGGGTGATGTTAGCTATAGTTGAGTTTCATGATAATGAAATATGGAAGACTGATGTCAAAACCGCTTTCCTTAGTGGGAAGTTGGCTGAGGATGTTTACATGAGTCAGCCAGAGGGTTTTGTCAATGCGAAGCATCCCAATAGAGTGTGCAAGCTTGAGAAATCCATTTATGGATTGAAACAAGCATCTTGTAGATGGAATCTTTGCTTTGATGAGAAAGTCAAATAGATTGGCTTTATGAGGAGTGAGGATGAGTCCTATATATATATATATATATATATATATATATATATATATATATATATATATATATATATATATATATATATATATGTCAAATCTATTAGAGTATCGTTAGCTTCCCAGTGTTGTACGTGGATGACGTACTACTCATAGGAAACGCCGTCATAACCTTGCAAGATGTTAAGTCCTGGTTTGGGAAGTGTTTCGCTATGAAGGACCTCGAAGAAGCTATCTATGTCCTAGGGATAAGGATAGTGAGAAACAGGAGTAAAAGACTAATTGGACTTAGTCAGAGTACTTACTTGGACAAATTGTTGAAACATTTCAGCATGGAGAATTCCAAGAAGGGGGAGTTACCGATACAAAGCAATACCAAACTGAGTAAGACTTAGAGTCCGAGTATAGAGGCTGAGATAGCAGAGATGAGCCGAGTCCCTTACACTTCCGCAGTCGGCTCCATCATGTATGCTATTGTCACACCCCCAAACCGGAATGATGGAAACGTTCGGGAGCGGAGGACGTCATGATTAGTATCACAAAACATGTATCATATTAATCATAGTAATAAACAACCATTTTATTAATATTAAAGTGTTTACAAAGTAGTGATTCACAAAAGATAGAATCCAAAAGTAAATAACAAAACAAGACATGAAGCTACTATACTTCATCTTCTGAATTCCAGCGCGCATACTTGTCTACTAGTTTCCTGAGAATACAAGTTATTTTGAAAGAGTAGATCAGCATTTAAGCTGGTGAGTTCAAAAGTATTTTAGTGATGTAAAGTATGTTGAAAGCTCTTTTTAGAAAAGTTCGCCTATTCCTTCAGAAAATCCTATATCTTCTGATGTAATGAATGATAGTAAAAATGACTCTACAATTCCTTATATGAGCACTAAATGGATACAAGTTATATACAATTTAGAGTAACCATACAATAGATTGTGTGAATTTACCCTAAGCCCACAACCAAACAAGGAATAGGGAATGAGGCAGAAGTCACACATCCCATTGTTTGTTAGATCTTCATTGTATATAACCTTGGTGTATTCATTTAGTACTTATATAGTTAATTCTAGTAGTTCCTTTATTTGATAAAAACATTCTTTAAGAAAAAACCCTTATTTCCTTTAGTAAAAATAGTAACCACAATAGTTCCTTCTATAATCACATAGGTTATATACTAGCTATATATAATCTAATATCGAATGGATAGTTAAATGGGTGAATCTACCCTAAGCCCACAACCAAACAAGGAACAGGAAGTAAGGTAGAAAGCACACATCCAACTGCCTATTAGATATTAATTATATATAACCCTGATGTATAAACTAAGGTATTATGGAACTTTTTTTTTTTGATATTAACCATATAATTTAATTGTCATCGTACAATGAGTGAGATGGCAAATGGGCAACAAGCTGTGCCACTAAGCCGTTTTGAATGGTAAAGCTAATTCATTTAAAGACTACATCCGAAGATCTAGGGGACATAAGATTACTATTCATGATTCGTTGTACTCTTTTAAGAAGCTCTACTGCATCCCGTGTGAGGAAACCAAACGTATCAAATGCAAATGGTATGAACACGTGTTGATTTTCCATGCACGATTTCTCATGTTTGGTGACTTTTCCTGTAGCTGCTTTTAAAGCAGCATGTCCCGCCGTGAAACCCCCAGCCCTCAGGCCCACGAGAGGGGATACCCCTGTAAGATCCACACATGCGTGTTTCCCTCTGACCCATCCAAAAATCAAAATGTCAGCCGGTCTGAGGGTTGACCTTCCTTCTGTCGGGTCAGTCAAGAAATTAACAGGTGCCTCTTTCTTAGCGGAAACCCTGGCATGATTAAATATGTCAAACAAAACATCCCTAACCATATCGTTCCTATATTTGAACCTCGATAGTTCTTTACAGTGAACTGCATGCTCTCCAAAAGAGTCCAAACATGCCTTTCGACACATAGGACATATCTCATCAGCTGGGAATATGGGAATCATGAGTCGATTTTTGAGAATAGTACGATACTCCACGGGAGACATGTGTTGGCCAATCCCATCTATAGGGATAGCCAGAGGAAAATCTTGAGCATGTGGTGCACGTAAGCACTAGAAAACCGCCTTCTATCGAGCCATCATGTCGAGATGCACTTCCATATCTTGGACAATTTTACGAAAAAGGGCACTCACTAGTGTATTCTGGGATTTGGGGGGGTGGGGCGGTGTCTTTAGTAGTAAAATTGTTAAGGTCAAAATCTGGAAGCTTGTTGCGAAGGGATGCCAAGGCACAATCATAATCAAAATCCATACCATGTATACCACTATCCCGTTAGATGTGGTATTGCAATTCCCAAGATTGGGCCCTTGAGGCAACAAAAGCATAGGAGGAAGGCTCTACTATCGAGTATAGACCCAAAACCCCAAACCTAATGGGTAAGGAAGCAATTCGCCATTGTATGTCACCAAAGAAAGGGCCCCCACAAACCACAATGTCCTCAATCGCCCCGTGCAATCCATTGTCAAAGAATATTGCCGCCTCCTCCATGTGAACGGGTTGGCATGTCCTCAACCCAAAGAAAAGCTTAGAAATACCCATACAAGACCCGAGAATAAGGAGCTCACTCTAGGGGTCAGACAATTGTGGAAGAAGGCGCATCAAATTCACAGCGTTTTCGGCTCTGTTTATGGCTAAGCTGCGAATGAAACTAGCATCTCTACTAACAGCTCCCCCAAGAAGTTTCACCCCTAACGGCGCCTCCCGATTTCCACCGGAAAAAGTCCATCCTGTAACTTCCTACCATCACATGAGGGCCAAAAGAGCTCGGTTTTCTTGATATTCAGCTGAAGGCCCAATTTTGGGCCAATCACCGTAATGATGTCCAATGCTTTGGCCACCTCCTCCGAATCTCCGATAAGTGTTCCATCATCCAAGTACCATGCATGGAGAAGAAGCTTGCAATTGTCTCTAATCTTATGCAAGAGCGGGTGCAACACAATGGTAAAGAGAAGTGGTCCTAAGGGGTCTCCTTGCTGAACCCCAGTAGAAGACTGAATATGTGTGTTGCCTAGATATAACCTTGCTGCTTGACCATATAGGAATTCTACCCACAAGGAAATAGAGGGACACCTCAATCTGACCTCATGAAGTAAGGCGGATCTGTCAACAAGGTTAAAGGCATTAGAGAAGTCCACGGTAAGCATGGATAGAGATTTGTCATCGTGGCGCTCACTCAACAACCTATTGGTGCTATGTAAAACGGCCTCAGTGCCACCCGACACCCCGACTCCGAACTGAAAATCATTGAGATATTTGGCCATTTCTTTACCAACCCCTTTCATGGCCAACTTGGAAATCAAACATCTCCATATAGAACCTACTACAATAGGCCGTATTCTCTTGTCAGGTTTTAAGAGCGGCATGAAAGGAGAAGAAGCAACAAATTCTGCCAAGCTCGAAGGGCATCTTCAACCTAGACGTAGATTAACCACATAAGTAATAGCACGTAGGAGGTTTTTGGCTATAGCCGAACCTTCTCCACAAAGGGCATCTAAAATGTGTTGAGCTCTCAACCCGTCCCTCCCACACGAGGTACCTTTAGGGAAGGATTTAATTCCCCCAAGGACATTGTCAACATCCACTACCAGGGGAGGTTCTGAAAATATGGTGTTGGGCATGGAAGGCGGTGGCTTGTATGGATGCTTATCCCCCAATGCCTTCGTGGTATCACCCCCAAATGGAGCAACCCCCGGAGAACATAAAACTTTCACTGCTGCTGTAAAATGTCCATCGGCAACCTTACAAAGACATTGTCTGACATTGGTGCTGCCCGGTGTTCTTTTCTCCTGAATGAACTTTTTTTTTATCTTGTTGCTCCAGCCTTGCATTGCCAACTAAGCTTTTAACTAGCTTGGCAATATCTTCTTCAGTCCCCCAAGTAGTTAAAGCGCTCAAGATATTATGATGTTGCAAAGACTTCCTGTTGGCAGACCTACTTTCTTGCCTGTTCTTGGGTCTGAACACCTGAAGAGTACACCTAGGAAGAATTAACAAAGCACCCCACGCTTCAACAGATCCGGGATGAGCAACCACCTTGGAAAGGGCTGCTTTCAAAGCCTGAGAGAAAGCCATACGACAGTTATGAGGGATGCTTTTGACAGTGGTGATAGGCAGCTTAAAAACACGATCAAGAAGTTGAGCATCCATCACCAACCCACCATTGAGGTCGGCTTCCGGCTCATTGGGTAGCGGATTTGGAATGCCCAAAATATGCACGCTCATGTCATCAGCCCCGTCAATAAACTTAATCAAGCCACCCGGGTGGTGACATGAACGAATCAGGGCATGAAGCTTCATGCAATCCCCACATATCCATTGACCAAACTCCTTCAAAGTTGCTGCCACAGACATAAACAATCCAATGTCAGAAGTAATAGCCTCCCGTAACACAGCTCTGCGTTCATCTGTATGGAGGTGTAAGCTCTTGAGATGAGATATCATACGGGAAATCCCTTTACTTCCAACAATACCATTTGGGCAACAGTGAAACCCCCAAAAAGGATGCGACCAAGCCCCGCTCTCAAAGGAAAGAGAGGATGCCATAAACCAACATATAAAGTTTATGTAAGCCTCAAGGTGAGACCCGAAATTAGAAGCACTAACCCAAAAGAAAAAGTGACACTCCAACAAAAGGCTAGAGTGTGCACAATGGATTAAACCCTTTCACTGATAAGTTTCTAGTTTTAGCCTACTAAATGTTCTATGAGAAAAGTATGTTTTTGTACTAGAAAACGGTGTATTGAATTTGTATGTTATGACCTGACCTATACCTGGTATTCCATATGATTACTTGTTGTATACGAAATATATATAGCTAAGATCGAATAGATAGAAGACTAGGTGAATCTGCTCTAAGCCCACAACCAAACAAGGAACAGGAAATGAAGCAGAAAGCACACATCCTACTGTCTGCCGGACCTGATTAATATATATCCCTGATGTATCTATCGAGGAATCATAAAGTTAGCATTATAGGCCCCCTTTTTACTAAATGTTCATGTTACTAGGAAGTTATGTGGCGTTGTTCTATTGTTTGGATGACTACTAGAAATAATGAAATCCTATACTCTTAACGTCTCAATCGATACTGTTGTGAGTTTTTGTATATATTTATGTTTTTTATTTATTACTGTCTGGTACTTTGTAGATGTACCCCATATATATAAATCATTGCATATTGTAGATGCACCATATATATATATATATATATATATATATATATATATATATATATATATATATATATATATATATATATATATATCCTTATACCACGTTTATTGTCATCTTTTCTTTAGAACAATGAGTTAATGATATGTTCCCTTCCTAGGTTACTAGGAATAATTAGTATAAGTGTGTTAATCATGATTTGTTCTTCTGTTATAGTATATTGTAAGTTCCTCCCTATTTCTCCTTATAGTATGTTCCTCCCTGTTTATCTTTATAGTATGTTCCTCCTTGTCCTAGTTATAGTATGTACTGAACCCCTTAACTATACCTATTATAGTTTACTAGTATGTTTACTTGAACTGTTACTGACTTGAATAAAAGACTCATTTATCTACTGAGTTATGATTGTACTTTAAAAATGGTGTTTTATAAACAATAAAGTAACATAAATTGAAAGAGTTTTTGAAATGGTTTTGATCACTTATAAAAGTATAAGAAATCCTTTAAAGTGATGGTTATCACAAATAACATTTACACAATTATCATTGTGTTCAATTTGTATCCCCCTTAAAAGCATTTCAAAACATTTAAAAGATTGATTATAAGGGTATGAACTCACCTTATGTGGGTGATTCAATTGAAGGTTAGCGTAAGGATGAGAACTTCCACGAATGAATTCCCGATACACAAACGAGTCCTAAATGACATACGATAACATATATAGGCATGTAATTAGTGCTTAACACAACTAACATGAAAGGAAACTACCTTAGGGACTAGGAAACACTTGTAATGAAGTGTTAAAATCACATGTGATTGATCAAAGGGTGTTTACGACCAAAGGAAAGTGTTCACAGCCCAAATGAATGAGAGGTTCACGGCCCATTGGAGTTCACGGCCCAATATGATGAATGGTTCATGGCCCAAAGGAGTTCACGGCCCAAACATGATGAGTTCATGAAGGGTTCACGACCCTATGAAGGGTTCACGGCCGTGAACACCTCAAACTCATTAAGACGGTGATGAATTTATGAAGAATCAAGGCTAGGATCTAGTAGTCTTCCAAGTATAACAAGGTACATGATGAAACACTTACGCTTTTGGGATCCCTTGGGAGTTCACGGCCACCAAGAACAAGTATGTGTTCTTGGTGCTCTTGGTGAAAGATGATGATCTTGAAGATCTAGACGAAAGTGGTGAATTCATGGATGAAATCATAGGGTTGTACTAGATCAAGAAGGATATCAGGGAATATAAGGAAGAATCACTTACGATTTGGACGAGAAATGGAGTAATTCTTGATGATACTTGAGAGAATGGACGTTCTTGAGTTGGAATTGTAAATAATGATGAATAAATGAGGGAAATCTATACATAAGGGGGGTAGTTCTTTTGGATTAGATGTCTAAGCCCATAACTATTATTTGTATGTATTCAACCCGACTTGGCATGGTCCATTTGGGATGCACTTCACCGGAACAATTGGATAGACAAAATGAGAAAAAGGATACTAGTGATTTATATTAATGTATTATAAGTTCTAATACATTAATATGAAATCATATTATTTAATTAGTATTGATCAAGAATTAATTTAGAATTAATCTAGTGATCGAAAAGGAACTAATTAAATATGGACTCTTATATATATATATATATATATATATATATATATATATATGTGGTGGACCAAGTTCATTTAGGTTGGGCTAAGCTTTCATGGATAGTCCATGGAGTGTTTAACCCATGGATCCTACGGAAATGAAAGGTCATGGGTATTAGGGTTTACATAAATGTAACCCTAATCCTCCACACTATATAAAGAGGTCCTTGGTTCAAGAAATTGGCACTAGTGAATAGAAATGAGGGCAAGGCTGATTTCATAAGTGGAACCTAAGTATCCTTATTCTTTAGTTAATCCATGTTGATTTTGGTGATTTGTGATTCCACTTGAGGCTTCCACACTATTAGGGCCAAACTCTTAAAGTTCAAGAACTTCAAGCTTCATCAAGAGGTATGTAACTCTACTAGAAGTTATATTATATGTTCTTCATAGTATGCTAATTAGAACCATACCTTGGAAAATTGACATTTACATGTATAATAGAAAAAACATAGATCCAAGGTATTTATGGTTGCATGTACACCATAGGAGTGTAAGAATGCTCAAAATCCTACAGTGGTATAAGAGGCTAGACTTGTTTTCAATTATACTTGATGCAAATTGCTGAAAAAGCTGAAAAAAATCGATTTTATGGCTGTCTAGGCACTGGACTCTCCGAGACCGCTGATGGACTCGCTGAGTTCATGAAGAAAATCATCCTACTCGTTGAGTAGGTTCATACACTCGATGAGTAGGAGCCCCAGACAACATATTTTCGAGTTTTTTTGGTTGGAATTGGACTAGGAACATTACCCTAAGCTGTTTTTGAACTTTTAAATCTATTTTTGATGTGGTAATGTTCACGCTAATCCAATTTCATAGATAATTGTCAATAGATTCATGTTTTGTATTAGTTTAATGATTTTGCTAATTACATGAAAAAATGTTTAATTTGAATTATCTTTTTCTTATGAGTTGATTTAGATTAATAGAAAATTATGTAATAATATGTTTTGAATCCAAATTAATCTAAAAGTTGTTCATTATATGTGTTTTTGTAAGTTGTCCTCAAGTTATATGAAAAGTCACATTTATGATTATTAAAACTCATAAGATTTCCATAACTTATGAAAAATGGAGAGTCTCATTTTTTTAATGTTTTAAAGTCTTCCATAACTTGTCCTCATGTTATAGAACTTGAAGAGTTTTTCATTAAAACTATTTTAAACACATAAGTTATGGAACTGAAAAGTTTTGAATAATTCAAAACCTGCCCTCTAGTTTTGGAATTTGTAAAGTTTCCCTCATGAATACTTTAATTCCAAGTTAAGCCCTTAGAATTTTAAAAGTTTAGAAGTTAATAATATATATATATATATATATATATATATATATATATATATATATATATATATATATATATGTATGTATAAGAGAAAGCCAGTCTTACCGTTAGTAGGCCTCATTCACAACGCCAATCTATAAGGGGGGTATAAGGTTATTGTCTATAAAATGGTTATTTAATGGGTTTCCACTCTCACCCACTGCTTCCTTGACTGGTGGAGGGTTGTTAGCCGAACGGGTAGGACAAGGACTAGAATTCTTCCTTCATTAAAAGTATTAATGATAAATATAAATTAACTAAACCTTTTATAAATTCCCAATCTTAGTTACTTTAGGAAAATGTGAATTTGGTGCTAACCCATGAAATTACATTTTACGCTTTGCTTAAGTCAGTTAGTGGAGCGCGTGTGGTTAACCAGCACACTAGCTTTACTTAACAAGGTAGGTAAAGGGTAACTTAATGTTTATCATAGTATCGATGGAGCACGTGTGTTTAACCGACACATCGATTGAGGGGTAAATATTAAGGGTACCAAGTATATTTGCATTGTTATTCACACCTTGTTTTGTGATCCTTGGCATCCCAGTCACAAAATCTGAGAGGCCACAATCGAGATTGAAACATGCCAGTGAAAAGTTTAATGAATCTCAAAATATCTAGGAGTTTCAAATCCAATTGAAACCTAATAAATTATTTCATTTTTCATGATGGAAATTGGTGAATCGTCATTCGCCTACCTTCAAATGTTCTATAGCTTGGATTACGGCATCCCTCTTCCAAGTTATAAAATATTGTGTTGGGTCCTAGCCTTAATATTTCATATTGGGTGTTATATTAAGGACTTTAAATCAACTATCTTGAATATCTCCCAAAAGATGTATGGTTCAGACATTTATGATCTTCCCAAAACTCTTGGAACAAGCGTTCCTAATGAAGATCATGTCCCAGAAATCATTCTTCTCTTCCTCCACCTCCTCCAAGTAATCTCCCTAACCCACAAGTTCAAGCTCACTCAAGCCCTATTGGCAAGCAAGGTCAATGTGTGCTCACATCTTGGAGATGAAGACACATATTGACAAGCGGGGAGAGTTGGGTGTCAAAGTCTTGAGGAAGTTGGATGTTGACTAATCACTTCCTAAGTCACATAGTAACATACACCCTACTTTCCACGTGTCTAACTTAAAGAAGTGCTTATCCGACGAGACTCTTGTAATTCCACTCGATGAAATCGAGATAAATGAGAGTCTCAACTTCGTGGAAGAACCAATAGAAATCCTAGACAGTGAAGTAAAGAGTACAAAACAAAGTCGTATCCCGATAGTGAAGGTTTGCTGGAATGCAAAGCAGAGACTTGAATTCACTTGGGAGTGAGAGGATCAAATGAAACAAAAATATCCACATCTTTTTCCCTAAGTCGTAGAGTATCTATATACTTTTTAATATCGGGACAAAATTCCCTTTATCGGGGGGATGATGTCATAACTGAAGAAATTATAGAGTTATTAAAATCTAATCTTTACCTAGATACTTGTAAATTCACTATGTAATAGTCTAAGTCAACTATTGTAACTTATTTTGAAATAATAAAAATAGTAATTAATTTAAATGAAAAGTAGCGTAAAAAATGAAGTATTAAATAAACTTATTTAGGATGAACAAAGTGATAGAGATTTTATCAAGGATTTCAAAAATGTAAAGAACTCCCAAATCCGAGTTATAACGAAGAAGTTATGACCAATCGAAAATCCGCGACAAAACCGGCAAAACACTATTAAGCATAAAAGTTTAGTTTTCATAAAAAAAATTAGCCTTAACTATTTAAATGAAAGTTTTAATATACATTAAACCGTGAATGTCCATAAAAAGAACGTCCAAATCTGACTTCGTGTGATGAAGTTATGATTTTTCTAAGATTTGACAAAGCAGTACACAACCAGAAATTCGAAATAAATATCGAACGATATTTAGCCAACACAACCTAAATGAGAATCAAAGGTCTCATCAATAGTAGTACAACGGTAAAAAGATAGACGAAAACGGACATCGGATGAAAAAGTTATGAATTTTTAACGGATTTTCCTGTCCCGGTCTGTTAAAAATAATAATATTAAAAATAAACTCAAAATTAGCTGACGAGGTCTAAACAAAAATTGTAGAGTATAATCTCGCCTACGTGTGCATATAAAGAACGTCGAAAACTAAGCTCGTATGCGAAAGTTATGAATTTCGGAAGTTTTGGGCACAAAAACTGAAAAATCATGAAAACCGGGAATTTTCGCATGGCTAGGAACCAGCCACGTCAGCCTCGTATGCGCAACGCCACGTGTTCCGACCAGATGATGCATCCAAAGCGTAGGTCCAATCCGGATCTGACGCGTGTTGCGTCTGTGGCGAGTTTGAGGTCCGACGCGTACCAACCTTCCGAGTCCGATGCGTTTCTCCTTATCTCTTCCGTCGGAGAAGTCTTGCTGCTATAAATAGAAGGTGCTAGATTCTCTGGTTCCTACACTACTTTTACTCCATTTTTCACACCTTTTCACCTATTTCACCTCCACAAACCTACTTACAACCCCCTAAAGCCCCGATATCATATCCAACACTCGGAGAACATCCCGAGACGCCAGAAGTCAGCAAAAATAGAGTCTTTTGGTTTCTGAACCTGACCCTTGCAAGGCCCGGTTTTCAGAAATAAAGTCTTTCTAGCAACAAAGTGCTACTCAATTATTCACTACTATCAAGTGAGTTTATACCCCTATGTTTTTGCTATTTTTATAATGTTTTAAGGGGGGAGATACAGGTAAAATACAAAGAATTCCCGTATAGATAACAAAATTTATTCATTTAGTTTACGATTGTTATAAACAAACTATTTTACCGGTTTGGAATTTATTGCAACAATAAACATATAAATTATAATAGGTATAATTTATGAATGTAATGGATGTTGTACTATGATTACTATTGTTCATTGTTGTGATACTACACATGAAGTCATCCACCCTTGAACGTTTCTGCCGTTCAGGTTTGGGGGTGTGACAGTCCTAGCCTTAATATTTCATTTGGGTGTCTTATTAAGGACTCTTTATCTAATCTAAACTTGTCTTTCTTCTTTTTTAGATGTCTTCCAACAATGCTTCTGGCTCAAACCCTATTGGGTCCTTTTCTCTCATGAACCTTTGTCGGAGAGTCATCTTTGATGGGACTAATTTCAATGATTGCATTAGGAACATAAGGATGGTCACTCGCTATGAGAACAAGGAGTATGTCCTTGATAAGGAGCTAAAGGTCATTGATGAGTCTTCTGCTACTCCTGAGGAGATTGCTGAGTACATTACCCATGAGAAGGATGCCACTAATGTATCTTGTATCATGTTGGTTACCATGACAGCAGAACTCAAAAAATCCAATGAAGATTTCTACCCTTATGAGATGCACCAGGACCTTACGGAAAGATACCATCAGAATGCTCGTCAAGAAAGGTATGAAATCATCAACTCCATGATAACAACTAAAATGAAGGATGAAGAGTCCATCACGAGTCACTTGCCGAAAATGCAAAGATTCGTGGACTGTCTGCTGAAGTTGAATGTCAACTTCGATGAGGAATTAACCATAGATATCATTCTACATTCTCTGCCCTCCTCTTATGACCAGTTTCGTATGACTTATCATATGAACAAGGAGGAGGTCACCCTCAGCAACCTTCATGGACTTTTGAGGACTGCTGAAAGTTGTCTCATAGGTAAGAATGTTGTTACCACTCCTACTACTACCCCTATTCTGGCAATCGGGCAAGGTAAAGGGAAGAAGAGGAAGACCCCTTCCAAAGGCACCAAGGGAAAGTCTCTTGATGGCTCCTATGCAAGTGGAACCAAAGGTGATTCTACTACTCCCTCTTCCAACCCAAAAGACGCACACTGCTTCTATTGTCAGGAAAAAGGGCACTGGAAGCCAAGTTGTCCTAAGTACTTGCAGGATGTTAAGGATGGGAAAGTGAAACCCACCCATGCAGGTATTTACACTATATTGTATAATAACTCACCACATACTAATTCTTAGGTCCTAGATACAGGTTGTGGAATTCACATTTGTTTTGATTTGCAGGGCCTAAAAAGAAGTGAGGATGTGGAGCACGAGAAGATAAACTTGATCATGAGGAATAGGAAAGCATCCCCTGTCACCAAGATTGGAGTTTACTCTTTAATGCTTAGTAGTGGGTTAATATTAGATTTAAATAAATGCTATTACTCGTCTGAAATGGCGAGAAATATTATTTCCTTTCATGGTTTGTACAAACAAGGATTTACTTTTTCATTTGATAATGAATGTGGTGGTATTAATGCTTTTTATAATGGAGCTTTTTTATTTTAAATCATTACCTTGTGATGGTGTATATAAAACTGTGTCGGTTGTACACAACTTAGGAAATAATGTGTTGCCTATTGATTCTTCCACTAGTTTGGACAAGGCATCCTTGTGGCATTGTCGTCTTGCACATGTCAACAAGAAGCGCATAGGCCAACTCCAAAAGGCTGGAGTCTTGGAGTCATTTGATTTAAAGTCAGATGATAGTTGCAAACCTTGTTTACCTGGAAAATGACTAATTCACCCTTCAATGGTACTTGTGCTAGGGGTGAAGGTTTGTTGGACCTCAGACACACAGATGTGTGTGGACCCTTCAAAACCGCCACAAGGGATGCTAACCACTTTTATGTGACTTTTATTGATGATTACAAAAGATATGGTTATATCTACTTTATCAAGCATATGTCAGAAACCTTTGAAAACTTCAAAGAGTTTAAACAGGAAGTGGAGAATCAGCTGGGTAGGAAGATAAAGATGCTCTGGTTCGATCGAGGTGGCGAGTATCTTAGTATCGAATTCCTTGACTATCTAAAGGAATGTGGAATTGTTTCACAATTGAAACCTCCTACGACACCATAACTAAATGGTGTGGCTGAGAGGAGAAATCGAACCTTGTTGGATATGGTTCGTTCCATGATGAGTCGAGCTGCGTTACCTATCTCTTTTTGGAGGTATGCCTTAAAGACTGCCACATATATCCTTAATCTAGTCCCTACTAAAAAGGTTGCCAAAACACCTCACGAGATGTGGATTGGGAAAGTTCCCACTTTATACCACATCAATATTGCGGGTTGTGAGGTTTTTGTGAGGCACGAGACACGACAAGCTTGAACCCCAGAGTGAGCGGTGTATTTTCATCGGCTTCCCAAAGAAATCTTTTGGTTATCTCTTCTACAGATCGAGTGACAATGTTGTCTTCATGGAGAGGAGAGGAGTCTTTCATGAGAGAGAATTCATAACCCAAGGAAACAGGAAGAGGCAAATTGATCTTGAAGAGCTTCAAGAGTCAAGTGGTAAAGCAACTGCGAACACTAGCAATCAACCTGAGGAGGAAACTCCTGTTGACCCGATTGATGAATCCGTACCTCTAAGGCGCTCCACAAGATTTAGGAACACACCTGATTTTTATTATGGTTTCCATATTACTATAGAAGGTGATGCATTTATCAGTGATAGTACACTGGTCAATTTGGATGAACCTAACAACTTCAAGGAAGCCATGGCAGGCCCTGAGTTTGCTAAATGCAAAGAGGATATGGACAGCGAGATTCATTCCATGCATGACAATCAAGTTTGCAACTTGGTTGACAATGTACCGATCGTAAGACAGTCGGGTGCAAATGGATCTTCAAGAAGAAGACCGACTTGGATGGGAAGATACACACTTATAAGGTGCGACTGGTTGTGAAGGGATTTACTAAAAATCCAGGAGTTGACTATGATGAGACCTTCTCACCAATAGTGAAGATTAAGTCTATTAGTGTTAAGCTAGCCATAGTTGCATTCCATGATTATGAAACACGGCAAATGGATGTCAAAACCCCTTTCCTTAATGGGAAGTTGGCTGAGGATGTTAACGTGAGTCAGCCAGAGGGTTTTGTTGATGCAAAGTACCCTAATAGAGTGTGTAAACTTGAGAAATCCATTTACGGATTGAAATAAGCATCTCGCAAATGGAATCTTTGTTTCGATAAGAAAGTCAAAGAGTTTGGCTTTTCGAGGAGTGAGGATGAGTCATGTGTATATGTCAAGGCTAGTGGGAGTGTAGTCAACTTTTTGGTATTGTATGTAGATAAGATACTACTCATAGAAAATGACATTCTGACCTTACAGGAGGTTAAGTCCTGGCTTGGGAAGTGTTTCTCTATGAAGGACCTAGGAGAAGCTACCTATATCCTAGGGATAAGTATATTGAGAGACATGGGTAAGAGACTAATTGGACTTAGTCAAAGTACCTACCTAGATAAGGTGCTAAATAGGTACGGCATGCAGGATTCCAAGAAAGGTGACTTACCGATCCAGAGTAACGCCGAACTGATTAAGACTCAAAGTTTGAGTACAGAGGCTTGTTGGGTTTTGAGCATTCTAACACTCCTAAGTGTACATGCAACCCTAAATACCTTGGATCTATGTTTTCTCTATTACACATGCAAATAAGAACTTCCAAGGTATTATCCTAATCTAGCATACAAAACAATGACTATAGCAAGATAGAATACATACCTCTTTGGAGAAGAAAGTCTTCATGAAGCTAGAGTGCCTAGTGCCCCAAGTGTGACACCTCAAATGGAATCACAATCATCAAAACACTTGGAATGACTTGAGAGAAAACCCACACTTCATGAAATCGGCTAGCCCTTCTAGTACACCCACTAGTGCCGATTTTGGTGAATAATATGATGCTTATATAGTGTTACAATTAGGGTAAACTCTTAATTGTCATGGCTTTCCATTTCCTTGGATCCATGGGTACAAATACACCATGGAGCATCCATGGACCATCCTATGGGTTTTAGCCCAACTTGATTATCCATGGAGCATTAGCCCACTATACAAGTATGGATGATTTACACAATCAACCCATATATTTAATTAGTCTTCTTTTGATCACTTAATTAATCCTAGATTAATTCTTGATCAATACTAATTAAATAATCTTATTATTCTTATTATTGATATACTAGAACTTATAATATATTAATAACCATAAGTGTCTTATTTCTCTCATTCAAGTGCATGATGGTATGCAACCCAAATGGACCATGCCGGGTCGGGTCAAGTCTTACCAATTATAGTTATGGACTTAGACATTAATCCAACAGTCTCCCACTTGGATAAGTCTAAAACTATTATTGCGTATGACTTCAGGAACCAACCGGCAATCGTAGCTCTCAAAAGCTTCTGTCGAACTCTGACCTTGTCGATGAACTCTGACCTTTGTCAGTGACTTGTCCATTAGATAAGGGATCATATATTCCTCCATTCTAGATATCATATGGACTGAGACATGGATTATAATCATTCTCTCTGTCCATTTGTTGTTTCCCGATTTCCGATTTATGACGACTGACTAATTGAACAAATCAAATCAGTCCTGGCTCGGCCGAGCACTTCCATTTGTCATCATCAAATCATCGAGGGGCCCACAGATATCGCTTTTATCCCGAAGGTAAAAGGAACGGATAAACTTCGACTCATATGGCTTGTTCTACTACTTGTTGAATCATACACAAAGGCACGTTTTATAGCACAGAGTTACCAAATGCGGTTTCGTGCAATCAATGTACTATCAACTCATAGTAACAACTCATATCTCTAGGTTTGAAGAATATAAGATATTATCGTCTCATGATCACTCGTGATAAAATCCATGAAGTGATTCCAATGAGCGCGGGTTGAATCCAATACTCAGAACTTATGAGCACTCATGATTGTTGTAGCCTTGTCCAACACCTTAGACCTCTACAACCCATCATGACAGTCTTAATTCATATATACTTCCAACATATGACCGACTGTGGATAGTTTGAATAACTTAGTCATTCCAGAAGAATAACCCAGTTTATTCGGGAAGTCAAAACATGCAAAGTGAAACACAATAATAATTGAATCCAATATGGTATCAACTCTTTGAACATAAATAAAACACCTTTTATTTATCACCATATGATTACACATTATTCATTGTATACTGTTTCAGCTATCAACTTTATTCTTGAATTTAAAACAATAGTTGTCCCATGCTCCAAGCATGTACACTATGTTTTCTTAAACACTAGTCATGCCACACACCAAGTATGCATACTATGTTTGTCTATGATCCTTACTTTGTGAACTAGATCAATTGAACATAACTTCAATGATTCTCTTTTCACACTCCCAAATCTATACTGCAAATGCAAGAATTCCAAATTCATGCCATTTACTGAAATCTGTTAGATTCTAAACTTATATGCATTGATCCTCTTGTAATGATTATGCACAAAGTCAGAAAACTTTACAACAGTCATTACAGAGTATTCCAAAGGAGATCAGCTCCTTGGAGACATCCTTCTTGCATTAAGTTTCCTTAATCTTACACAGATTGAAAAATTCTAACTTTGAAACATTTCCAGATTCCATTTTGACTATCACTTCTGACCAAGAGTTGCCTCCTTACAGACTATGTCAATATGGTCCTTCCAGAATTATCACTATACTTCCAATTGTCCTTGAGCAACCAATCTTTGGTAAACCTTAGATTGTCCTCGACAATTGTTTAATCCTTTTAGTCATATCCAGTTCTAAACCTTTTTCCCTTCTTAATGCCCCAGGCATTTGGAAAATTTTAGAACGGATGAATATAGCACATGTAATCGATCCTATATCCGAAGCATATGGGACACGATTCATGATGTCTCACATAAAGACTAAACCAGTCTTTTGCTATAATATTTCCATTTCTATTTGCCAAGTTCTCATAATTCAGATTATGAAAAGGGATGCCGTAATCATAATCGAATTTTAGAACGCAAATAATGGACCCATATACAGAATTTCCATGAAATTCATATATATCCTTGACTAAATGATTAAAACCTCACAATCTAAGCTTATAGATTTGAGATGAAGCATAATTTCCTCTCCCTTAATTATAGCAAAACAACTTTTTCAATTGAAACCTTTGTTTTCTATAATTAACATTGCTAACTTGCAATACTTATCATAATTATCATGCTCCTACTAACATGATGATTATTAGCATAACACTTATGCTCCCACTAGCTTTGACATGTACTCAAAAATCAACTAACTTTCTTACCAAAGTTCAGATTTCTGATACTAGATTGTTTTGATAAGACTTTATCAAAAATCATACACCTTCCTTTAGATAGCACACTTGTGAGTCTAAACAATTATGAAGAGGTATGCCGTAATCATAATGGTTAGACCTTTTTGCCACTTCTCACAAGTCCATATTAGTGTGCCGGTTAACCACACGCGCTCCACTAACGACTTTGAGAATGCAAATATCACAATTGCTATCTAGCTAAAATCTACTTAGTGAAAGTGTTTCCTCACCATCATTTTCATGAATCGGAGAGAAACCTTATGACACTTAGATTTAAAGGTGTATGTGTTCTTATCCATGTGAATGGTCAAAATCATAATCACAAGATACAGATAATGACAAATCCAAACTCATATGGACTGAACTCAATCTTAATTTCTTGCCACCTGGCACCTCAAGGGCCTACCATTGCTTCCAAGTTGTTGTGCAACTAATTGAGAACTCTAAGAACTCATATGCAAAGCCAACTTTAACTGGAATGGGCACAGAATGTGTCAACACGATAGGTTATAAACCTCAAGTCGTGTGCTAGTGAAGAACTTCAGGTTTTATTCTTGATTAGTTCTTGAGACTTTCAAGACCTTTAAGACTCCCACTGTCCTCTTGACCTATAAGACTCCCTTGTCAAACATCCAAGAGACAGTGTGGATTCTAATCAAGACAAACACTTCACACAATTGGCCTAAGTTGGTCTTTGTTTTATCCAAAACATCACAACTTACCAATTTCAAATGTACAAGAGTAGAAAAACTTTTACTCTTACATTTGACAAGTGTTTTAACCTTCTTTAAGACATGTCACTCAAAATACAATCTTAGAGTATGACTCTTAAGACTTGTATTGGAACGAAGTATGACTCATCTTCTTGATTAAACCATTTCAACAATTCAAGTTCCTCTTCTTAGTCATAAGAATGCACTAAGACTTCCTTAGAGAACTAATTGTGCTATGGTTTCTTAATCATTAAGATGATCACAAAACTGATACTAAAGTACTCTCCCATCTTTTCAGATTTGAGAGACTTTTATCCTTCTGCCTAATTTGATTCTTCTTATTCGCTCTGCCATACATTGAAACCTTTTTCCAATGTCTCAGAGTTACACTTAAGCTTGTAAGTATAATCATATTTACTGAACTTAAGTAAATCATGACGAATAATCTTATCAAACTTTTGTGGTGGACTAAATCAGTGCACAAGAATGTGTACTCGATCCCTTAGTCCATTACTTGACTCACACATCCATGTGAACGAGTAATTAGTCTTAATTTTTCCAATACTTGAAAGTTCTCATTCATCATGCTATACAACTTGCATGATTCCAAGTTCCGGTCCAATTGAAACTTGGGTGATGAGAATCTTTCCTTATTTGGTAAATTTAGACATTACCACAAATGAAAGAATCAATTTCATATTTCCACTCTTGCTCTTAACGGAATTATATAAGCAACAATTTTTCCTCAAATGCCATTGTAAGGATATTTTAAAATAAATAAAATCAAAAAATTCTCTTTTATTTTAAAACTTTGCGGAAAAAACTTATCCTTACAATCCATATGAGAACTTGTTGTTATCTATTCCTTAAGCAATATCTCATAACTCCTAAGAAGTAGCTCAAGAATCCGATCTTCAAGCTACGCGATAGAAATCCATCTACGCGATCAGATTCAGCATATTCTTTCTTTAAGTTTCTTCACTTTTCTTTGATTCTTAAACATCACCATGTGACCCAGTCACATCATGTATCAAGAATCTCAGAATAGAAACTTAACAGAGTTAGATAGTGGACTTTACCTGAAGTAGAGTCAAACTTATTGACTTTAACATCCTTAGGTAAATTTGGCAGCTTCGCAACCAATGCCCTTTCTTTGGCAATACAAACATATGGACCCTTTGATAATGGTACACAGGACTATCACAGACTTAGCTTTTCTCTTTACCATTTGGTTAACCGAGTTGACTATAGCCGATCCCTTTCCATTGGGAAGAGAATGCTTTACTGGATATTCAATGTCATCATTGTCAATGTCCATAAAGTTTTAGGAGGTTGATCTTAACAAATAGACAAGATCATTAAGGGTCTTGTCATAGTCTTTTTCATAGGTGTTCCAAAAGAACTCACTATGTGACTTAGAAAGTAGTTGAATCACCAACTTTCTCAAGACTTTGACACCCAACTCTCCCGGCTTGTCAATATGTGACTACATCTCCAAGATGTGATCACACCTAGACCTTGCCTTGCCAATAGGGCTTGAGTGACCTTAAACTTTTCCAAGAACTTGTGGGTTAGGGAGAATAATTGGAGGAGGTGAAAGAAGTATGATTTCCAAAGGACATCATCTTCATTTAGGAAATCTTGTTTCACTAGATTTGGGAAGATCATAGGTGTCCAAACCAGACATCTTTTGGGAGATATTCAAGATAGTTGATTTAAAGTCCTTAATATGACACCCAATATGAAATATTAAGGCTAGGACCCAACAAACTATTTTATAACCTAGAAGAGGTATGCCGTAATCCAAGCTATAAAATATTTGAAGGTAGGTGAATGACGATTCACCAATTTCCACCAAGATAAACGAAATGTATTATTAGGTTTTAATTGGTTTTGAAACTCCTAGATCTTTGAGATTCATTGAACTTTTCAAAGGCATGTTTCAATCTCGAGTGTGCCCTCCAAGTTTTGTGACTGGGATGCCGAGGATCACAAAACGAGGTGTGAAGTAACCATGCAAATCACTTGGTACCCTTAATAAATTACCCCTCAATCGATGTGCCGGTTAACCACACACGCTCCATCGATACTATGATAAGTATTAAGTCACCCTTTACCTACCTTGTTAAGTCCAAGTTAGTGTGCCGGTTAACCACACACGCTCCACTAACGACTTAGACAAAGTGTAAAGTGTAATTTCATGGATTAGCACCTTATTCACATTTTTCCTAAGTAACTAAGATTGGGTATTATTAAAAGTTTAGTTACTTAGTATTTTCATTAATACTTTTAATGAAGGGAGAATTCTAGTCCTGTCAAACCCGTTCGGCTAACGACCCTCCACCAGTCAAGCAAGCGGTGGGTGAGAGTGGACACCCATTAAGTTGCCATTTTATAGGCAACAACCTTATACCCACCTTATAGACCGGCTTCGTGAATGAGGCGTACTAGCGGTAAGACTGACTTTACTCTTATACATATATATATTATTAACTTATAATATTATAAAGTATAAGGGTTGAATTTTAACTTTTAAAATTCTAAGGGCTAACTTGGAATTAAAGTATTCATAAGAGAAAACTTTACAAATTCCAAAACTTGAGGGCAAGTTTTGAAACTATTCAAAACTAATTAATTCCATAACTTATGTGTTTAAAGTAGTTTTAATCCAAAAACTCTTCAAGTTCCATAACTTGAGGACAAGTTATGGAAGACTTTAAACTAATAAAAGAACTAACTTTTTCTTTATTTTATAACTTATGGATTTAATTATGGTTACATATTTTTCTTTAATGAAGTGACTCTTGAACTTCCATAACTTGAGGACAAGTTATGGAGTCATAAAAAAAAAATTCAATGACACAAGACTCTTCATTTTGTAACCATTGCCAACTATTATGAGTTTTATGAGTCTTTAATGTGACTCTTCATGTAACTTGAGGACAAGTTACACAAACACATTTTATACTCAACTCTTAGATTAAAATGGATTGAAAACAACTATTTCACTCAACATTTCTATTAATCTAAGCAACTCATAAGAACAAGATAATTCAAATCAAACTTTTTCATGTAATTAGTCTAAACCTTAAACTAATACAAAACATGAATCTATTGACAATTATCTTTGAAAATGGATTAGCATGAACATTACCACATCAAAAACAAGTTTATAAGATCAAAAACAACTTAGGGTAATGTTCCTAGTCCATTTCTAGCCAAAAAACTCGAAAATATGCTGTCTGGGGGTCCAACTCGTCGAGTGCATGAACAAACTCGGCGAGTTGGATCGAATTCATCACTTTTTAGGCATGGACTCGTCGAGTCTCCTGATGGACTCGCCGAGTCTGATGGCCAGACAGCACCAAATTCGTTTTTTCAGCTTCTATTGCAGGTATAACAAGAAAACAAGCCTAGGCTCTGATACCACTGTTGGGTTTTGAGCATTCTAACACTCCTAAGTGTACATGCAACCCTAAATACCTTGGATCTATGTTTTCTCTATTACACATGCAAATAAGAACTTCCAAGGTATTATCCTAATCTAGCATACAAAACAATGACTATAGCAAGATAGAATACATACCTCTTTGGAGAAGAAAGTCTTCATGAAGCTAGAGTGCCTAGTGCCCCAAGTGTGACACCTCAAATGGAATCACAATCATCAAAACACTTGGAATGACTTGAGAGAAAACCCACACTTCATGAAATCGGCTAGCCCTTCTAGTACACCCACTAGTGCCGATTTTGGTGAATAATATGATGCTTATATAGTGTTACAATTAGGGTAAACTCTTAATTGTCATGGCTTTCCATTTCCTTGGATCCATGGGTACAAATACACCATGGAGCATCCATGGACCATCCTATGGGTTTTAGCCCAACTTGATTATCCATGGAGCATTAGCCCACTATACAAGTATGGATGATTTACACAATCAACCCATATATTTAATTAGTCTTCTTTTGATCACTTAATTAATCCTAGATTAATTCTTGATCAATACTAATTAAATAATCTTATTATTCTTATTATTAATATACTAGAACTTATAATATATTAATAACCATAAGTGTCTTATTTCTCTCATTCAAGTGCATGATGGTATGCAACCCAAATGGACCATGCCGGGTCGGGTCAAGTCTTACCAATTATAGTTATGGACTTAGACATTAATCCAACAAGGCTGAGATATCTGAGATGAGTCGAATACCATATGCTTTCGCTGTTGGCTCGATCATGTATGCTATGACTTGTACTCGCCATGATGTGGCCTTTGCTTTGAGCATGGTTAGCAGGTATCAAGGGAATGCTGGCAAGGCTCACTGGACTACGACAAAGAACATTCTCAAGTACATGCAGAGGACTAAGGACTGGGTCCTTACCCTTGGTAGGAGTGATGACTTGAGAGTAGGGGGTATAGTGATGCTAGCTAGGTTAAGCATTTACAACATGCGAGGCGCATTTGGCTGAAGGATGATATTAGTTTTAGTAATTAGATAGTTTTCGAAACTTGTAATAGTTGAAATGTAATTGACATTTGATGTTTAAATAAAAGGTGTTTTTATTTACTAGTATGGCATTGTCTTGTGTCAATCACTTACTATTGTTTCATTTTGCATGTTTTGACTTCAAAAATGACTATATTATTCAAACTATCCACAGTTGATCATACTTTGGTAGTAGGTATTGAATAAAACTGTCAAGAATTAGGTTTGTAGATTTGTCTGAATTGTATTAGACATAGCAATGGTTGATGCTACATTCATGATTGCTCATAAGGTCTGAGTATTGGATTCAACCCACGCTTACTTGTATCACTTCATGGAATTCATCTCGAGTGATCATGAGACGGTAATATCATATATGTCTCCAAACCAAGAAATATGATTTGTTGACTATGAGTTAGTTGTACATTGATAGTATGAAAATGCATTAGTAACTTGATGTTATAAAACGTGTTGTTGTGTACAATTTGATGATTAGTTAGTACAAGCATACGAGTCGAAGTGTATCTTTTCCTTTTAGTCCTTGGAGGATTAAAAGTGATATCTTGGGCTCCTCGATGATTTTGTTTTGAATTATGTGTCGGGCCCGGTCAGAACTAAAATTGATGTGTTCGATTAAGTTCTATGTCAAACAAATCTGAAATCGGGAAGCAAACTACTGGACAATAAGTACGACGTTGTTCCATGTATTTTTCCGGCGGATATCTTGAGAATAGAGGATTATATGTAAGTCCCAAAAATTAGCTTGAGTATCAATCAAATCCACTTGATGGTGTGGAATCCCGATCAAGTGGATGATGCAAGATCAAATGGAGAAGAATGAGAAGAAGAATAAGATGAATCTGAAATGTATTGATGATAAGAGTTATGATCCAACACAAGATTCTCACACAGTCTTCTTCTCTCTAACTTTCTCTCTCTACAATATGCTCTTCTCTTATGAATCTCCTCACCCTTATATATATAAATGTGGACCGCAAACCCAAGGACCAAACAAACAACCGCAAACGGGTTCACGACCACAAACCAGTTCACGGTCGTGAACACCACCTGAGCCGTAAACACACCGACTGTAAATCCAAGGTTGTTTTCGGTCCTAGACTGAAAATTACAATTGCCTAAAGTAAAGTATAAACCAGTATTTTAGACCCAACAATCTCCCCTTTGGTTTATAGCTTTCTTTTCATTTAACCCAACAAACTCCCCCTAAAAATGTAGCTGTTTTTTCTTGTCAATCTTCATTTGGAGCTTGGCTTCAGCTTTTGTCTTCGATTTCTTAACAGCTTCAAGACGAACATATGAATCTTCTATGTGAGTGACTTCATCTTGAACAGTTGGACTTCTCCTCAAAATTTTACATTGAACGCATGTTCGGTGAGGAGGCTTTATGTAGAGATTCTAGAAAATTGGCGCTTTCAGCTTAAGAATCTTCAGAGAGAATATCAGAGAGAGCGAATCTTCTAGATCACTTCAGCAGGTACATAGATAGCATCAAATTGATTGAGGAGGGTTCAATGCAACTACATAATCTTCAAGTACAGCTTCACCGTGCTTCTGGGGTTGACAAATTGATTGTTGAAAGAATAATCTTCATTTCTTGTTCCTTCGAATGAATTTTCTTTAACAACCACAAATTAAGTCTTGGCTCAGAAAATCTTAATACAGTCTCCATGAGTCTCATCTACATCTGAATTCACTTTTCAAGGCAAACAGAGCTAAAAATAGAAAAAAAACTAAAAACTAACTTAGTACACGATAAAAGTAACTAAGAAACAAAAATAAAAAATAAAATACTCAAAATATTTTTGGATTTTTCATATTTTTTTTGAAAAAGCAATAAAAACAGAAATAAACGTATTTTTTTGTATTTTTGGATTTTACGATTTTTGTTTGGATTTTTTTAATTCTCCCCCTTAAATTTGTGCATAGAGGAAAACTATGAACAAATTTAACAAAAACAAAAATAATAGCTAACTTTAAGACTAATTTGGGATCAAAGTTTTTAGACAGCCTTAATTTGTTTTTTGGTATCTTCTCCTTCATGAATAGATCTGGTCAATCGTCGGTATTGTTGTCCACTTAAAAAGGAAAGATATTGACAAGTTGGACATAGTATAGGTGACAAGACTTTTTCACCTATATTCCTAAATAATATTCCTAAAAGGACCATTTAGCTCACGAAGACCAAGGATATTGTTGTCCACCTAAATTCAGCAACGAGATCTACATACAACCTATTAAATGTTCAATTTTAGATGTACTAGAATGTGCTTCCCGTTTCTTGATATACCTCAATAATTAAGAACATCCAAAGAACTCTTTACTTTAGGTGAGTAAATGATCATTAAGGGAGAAGACAGATTTAGAATGCATATGTTGAATACCCAGGTTAGATCTCTTCAAATCACGCAGAGGGATTAACATATGACTAACCAAAATAGAGGGGTTGAGAAGTAGAATGTTGCATATGCTGTGTTCCAGGTTCGATCTCTTCCAATCACATAGAGGAGACGACATATAACTATCAGATAGAAAGAATTACATAGATAAGAAGATGCACAGAGATAGAGTTGCATATGTTGTGTTCCAGGTCGGATCTCTTTCAATCAAGCTAAGGAGATAGCATATAACTAACAAACAGAAAGCAAGAAAATGATTTCCTACATACCTACTTAAGCCACAATTCTAGATATATTTTTACTTTAGTGTATCACACAAGTTCCCATGTATATCTCACTGCTAAATCTACCCGAGCTTCGTATTGTTAGACCAAACAGAACTAACTAAGTCTACAATGTCAAGTCCTTTCATTTGTCAATCTATATCTAGTCCATTTGAGTCTTTCGTGCCTACCAGCGCATTGAACACAGAGCCTCAACAGTTCAGATTCAGTACTTTACATAAGTTAAAATTAGCCGTTATCATTCTCTTGATATGACTTCCCAAATAAGCACCTACAAACTGACAATCATGAGAACATATTTTTGTGTTTTTGATTTTTCTTAAACTTTTTGTATTTTGATTTCTCCCCCTAAATATGAGCATAGGGAAGAAATAAAAATAAATGCGCAAATTAAAAGAAATTTGTCTTTTAAACGAATCATTTTAAGATAAACTCAAGAGTATCGAGAAGAAAATTCAAAACGTAAGTCACCGATTGAATTTGCATCCAGAAGGCCTGAGAGCAGCATGCATAATCTCAGAACAGATCCAAAAATTCTTCACATCGTTAAGCACAAAACCCATGTGTGATCCTTTCCTTTCTTCCTCTCCCGGATACGACGCATACTCTCAAAAAAAGTTCTAAGTGTTGTACAGTTGAAAGATGTCCCCTATCATGTGCCAGGAGCAGCCACTATCAACAAACTGAAGTCTGATGATATACCTCCATAGCTGCTCTGACACTGAGCGAGATCAATTGGTCTTTGGAACCCAGTCCATTTTGAAACTTGGTTGACCTTTCTCATCTACACACGGTACTCTCTCCCATGATATATCATGCTTATCACAAACAGAAGATGAAGAAATGTTAGAATCATTAGATGATTTGGGAGAGTGAACCTTCGGGACCCATCTGTAGTTGGGTTTAACCCATTTCTTCTTCGATCAGATGGGTTGCTTAGTACTTGCTTTTGAACTTGAAGTTGGTCGTCAAGATGGCTTTGACCTAACCGGTCTTCGCTTCACTAGAGCATTTCTTGAGCTTGTCTTCTTGGTCGACATTCCCTTCTTATCCTTGGAAGTTGAATTCTTGGCCTTCTACGCGTTCCAGTCATCGTTGTGTGATTGTGACTTCGAATGATTTTCCTTGGAGAATTTCCCTCTTGGGAATGTGTCTAGGTGTTCCACAGTGAAAGAACGTCTATTTCTTCACATAGGAATTGTTTCGTCCTGCCCCTGGTGGCGTACCCTTGCCTTATCTCTGATTGTTCCCACAAGCACACTTGCAGCAGGCACTCTGATTTGCTTGTTTTGGTGGCCTGTATTTACTAACAGTAGGTTGATTAGTAGCAACTGAGTTAGAAGCAACAAATTCAGAGTTCAAGGAGTCATTTGTTTGTTTAATAGTGTTCTCCTTGTTCTCATCTTCCACTACTTAACTACACAAGAAGTAGAAGCATCAGAAACATTCACCTTAATAACCTCAGTAGGCCCAGATGGTGTAGTCTTAACTGAAGCTAACACATGGATTTGGCCATACTGAGCAGGAATTTCTTCCTCATTGGTCTTAAGAGGTGGGTTATAGTTGTCATTGAAAGGAGGTTGTACAATATTATACCCTAGACCCTTATTCTGATTATCACTAAATTTTAGTTGTTTTTCAATCATAGATGCAACTACCTCACTTGACGCATCGAATTTCTTAATAATGAATTCAGCATCATTATATTTAGCTTTCAATGCATGAAGTTCGACAGTCAATTCGGCCGGTTGTCTCTTAAAATAGTTATAATTTTCACATTTGTTACTATATTCCTCTTGAAGTTTTATAAAATCCTTCGTTTTGGCCTCTATTTGTGTTTTTAAGGGTTTTTAGGCCTTCCTAAGAGTATATCCTTCATATTTAAGGTCTTCATTTTCCTTTTTCAGCAAATAATTTTGATCACGAAGAAATTTAATTGTAGCTTCACAAGATTGAGAACATGAAACTTCATTGACCGGGATGTTTGAGGAACTCATTGTTTATCAGAAATTCCCTTTGACTTGAAACCAAGAAACTCAACCTTAAAAATCAAGTTTAAAAATTCAAACTTAAAATGTCAAACCGAAAAGCAAAACATGAAAATTTGAAGGTTAAATGAAAAATTCAAAGCTTAAAGTCAAAGGTCAAACGGGAAAGTCAAGGTCAAAATTTTAAGCTCAATAGTCAAAAATTAGAAGTCAAAGTTTTGGGTTGAAAATGAAATTTGAAAATTTGAAAAATTATTTTTTGGGCAAAATTTGTCAAAATTCCGAAAATATGAACCGAAATAACGAAGCTATTTGATTTAAAAAAAGAGGATGTTTAATGTGTCGCTTGCTAGTCCAACTAGTAAGGCGCTGGAGGGAGGAGGAGAGACACCCGGGTATGAAACCTTGCACCCCTGGAAATTTTTGAAAATAAGTTGCGTGTGAGGACTCGCGTGCGATGACCGATCACGTGCTGGAGCCTGCTGGCCTAGAACTGTCTGAGGACTGAACACGTGCGAGGTGTGTGGCCGAGAACGTCCGAAGTCGGACGTAAACGCTTCTTCGGTTCGGTCGTGAAAGTTGCTTCGGTTCGGCCGTGAAAGCTTCTTCTTACCGTAAACATTTCTAAGTTGTGCGAAAATGGCTGCCGAAACTTGCGATTTTTCGACTTTTTAGCACCAAAACTCGATCAAAAGGCCATTTTTATGAAAAATAAAAAGAATAAACCCCCAATATTTTGTCTAAAACTATCCAAAAACGCAAAATCCTTAAAGAAATAGTTCAAAAACGCTCCAGATCTTGCCAAAAATATTGATACAATCCAAGCTCTGATACCAACTGTAAGTCCCCAAATCTGGAACCAAATAGTGATCAAACACACAATCAAGCAGAAATCAATAAGAATAATAAGGAGAAGAAGCAGAATTTATCCAACAGTGCACACGTTTATAATGGCCGCAAACGTCTGGTACACTTGGATGACACACACACATACGTATTGTACATCTGACACCTGACACCTATATATAGGAAACATCACCGAACACAGTTCACGGCCATGAACACCTACACAAGCGCAAACTCGTACAAAAGAGACCAAAACCCTACCAAGACTTATACATATTGATGCCTAACGCAAACCAATAAAATGTGACCTAACATTAAGTCCCAAAAATTAGCTTGAGTAGCAATCAGATCCACTTGATGGTGCGGAATCCCAATCAAGTGGATGATGCAAGATCAAATGGAGAAGAAGGAGAAGAAGAATAAGATGAATCTTCAATGTATTGATGATAAGCGTTATGATCCAACACAAGATTTTCACACACACTCTTCTTCTCTCTAACTTTCTCTCTCTACAATATGCTCCTCTCTTATGACTCTCCTCACCCTTATATATATATATATATATATATATATATATATATATATATATATATATATATATATATGGACCGCAAACCCAAGGCCCAAACAAACAACCACAAAGCAGTTCACGACCGTGAACACCACCTGAGCCCCAAACACACCAGCCGTAAATCCAAGGCTTTTTCGGTCCTAGACTAAAAATTACAATTTCCTAAAAATGTAAAGTATAAACCAATATTTTAGACCCAACATTATATGATCACTTATCTAAAATGGCGCGTCATATATATATATATATATATATATATATATATATATATATATATATATATATATATATATATATATATATATATATATATATATATATATATATATATATATATATATATATATATATATATATATATATATATATATATATATATATATATATATATATATATATATATATATATATATATGGACCGCAAACCCAACAAACAACCACAAAGCAGTTCACGACCGTGAACACCACCAGAGCCCCAAACACACCAGCCGTAAATCCAAGGCTTTTTCGGTCCTAGACTAAAAATTACAATTTCTTAAAAATGTAAAGTATAAACCAATATTTTAGACCCAACATTATTTGATCACTTATCTAAAATGGCGTGTCTTAGTGCCACGAGACTTGTAAAAGCTACGATTGCTGGTCGGATCCTGAAGTCGTACTTGCAACTATAGTTATTAGACTTATCCAAGTGGGAGACTGTTGGATAAGGTGTCTAAGTCCATTACTAAATTTGATATATACTTGACCCGATTTAGCATGGTCCATTTGGGTTGCATGGCACCAAAACAATTTATAAGGATAGACTTATGAGAAGAGGATATTTGTGATTTATTAACATATTATAAGTTCTAAAATATTAATATGAAATCATATTATTTAATTAAGGACATGAGGGGTGACCAACAAGATCAACAAAGCTCTTAACCTTGGAAATATAGATCTTAGAAACATGTTTTACAGAACAGATGAAGGATGGGAGTAAGGTCTCGAAGATGACGAGATATTCATGGTTTCTTCCATCAGAAAGCTTATAGAATCTAACACTCTAGAACATTTGGATTTTCATACTTACTGGAACAAATCGACTCCCAATAGAGCCAATGTACTGTTTTGGAGAATAAGGTTGGGTCGTTTACCAACCTTAGCGAATTTGGCAGTGAGAAGTTCGCAAATTAGATCCACACATTTCCCGCTGTGCCATAATTATGAGGAGATGGAGAACCGCCTGTTTACCAAGTTCGACAGCTAAGGAAGTTACACATTTAGGCACTAAAGTATTTTTTGCTCAATTGGTCCTTAACATTAGGAAATACTGGCTAATTACACCATTATGCACCTATTAAACAGAACAACCGGTTGTATTCCTTATGTAGCATTACATTAAATTAGATATTTACCTTATTAACTCCACATAAGAAAACGAAGTCAAAATTATAACATTAAGTCACACACCACTACACTTGTTCTTCGTTGTTTCTCAACTCTCAGTAACCAAGAACGAAAAAACTAGGCCCCTAACTCATTTTCTTTGATTGAAGTCAGTGAGCAGTCAACCAACCGAAAATGTCACCCTCGAGGCCAAACTCTGATGGACTGTATCTTGTAGCGAAGCTCAACTTCCAAGGTAATTTTCTTTGAAATCCTTTCTTGTGTAACCATGAAAACATATCCACGTTCAATGATCACGATTTTTCTGCAATGACATACTCATTGATAACAAGGTAATTTAGATATTTACCTTATCTACTCATTGATAATAGGGTTTGATTGAAGTTGTCAAAGAACTCCTTCCATACATATGTTGGATATAGTGTCTAAGTCCATAACTATATTCGGTATGTACTTGACCCGGCCTGGCATGGTCCATTTGGGTTGCATGGCATCTTAACAAATAGATAGACAAAATGAGAATTAGGACACTTATGGTTTATTAATATATTATAAGTTCTAATATATTAATAGTATTATTTAATTAGTATTGATCAATAATTCATTCAGAATTAATTTGTGATCAAAAGGAGACTAATTAAATATATAGGTATGATTTGTAAATCATTCATTCTTGAATAGTAGGCTTATGGTTCATGATCCACTAGATTGGGCTAGGACCCATTGGGTGCTCCATGGATGCTCCATGGAGGATAAAACCCATAGATCTTGAGGAAATGAAAATCCATGCACATTAGGGTTTACATGGTGTAACCCTACATGTGGCACACTATATAAAGACCCCATGGTTGAGCATTTTCGGCCACTAAGTTAGACAAGAGAGGGCTAGCCGAAAATTAGATACAAGTGTCCATTCTCTAGTTATTCCAAGAAGTTAAGGTGTTGTGTGAAGCATTTGAGGCATCACATTTGAGGTGCTAGGCTCACCAAGTCTTGAAGGAATCCAAGCTACTAAAAGGTATGTTATTCTACTTGATTTTTTGTATTACAAGTTCCCCATAACATTCTAGTTAGGATGTAAACCTTGGAAAAACAAATTTGCATGTATGCTACAGAAAAAATAGATCCAAGGTTTCTAGGGTTGCATGTACACCATAGGAGTGTTAGAATGCTCAAAACCCATCAGTGGTATCAGAGCCTAGGCTTGTTTTCTGTATACTTGATGCAAATGTTTGAAAAAAGTCAAAAAACTGTTCACTATTCAGTGAACTCACCGAGATCATGGGGGAACTCGACGAGTTCATGTGTATGTTCATACTACTCGTTGAGTTAGTTCATGTACTTGACGAGTAGAAGCCCCCGTGAGCAGATTTTCGAGTTTTGTTGTTGGAAAAGGACTAGAATCATTACCCCAAATTGTTTTGGACTTATAAAATCTATTTTTTATGTGGTAATGATTATGCTAATCCATATTCAATGGTAATTATCAAGTTTCAAGTTTTATATGTGTTAATATGATTCTTGAAATTGTTGTTTATACTTATGAGTTTTAGAAGATCATAGTAATTATTTGTAACTTGCTTGTTAGTTTAATTCGTGATCTTAATGCCTAATGATGGAGTCCATAATTTGTGTTCAAGTTATGGATTATCAAAAGTCACTTCTTTAAAAGTGTTATTAAAGAATAAGGAGTTACATAAAATGAAGAGTCTTCATTTTAATGTACAATTAAACTCATAAGTTATGAAATGAAAAGTCTTGAATAGTTTCAAAACTTTCCCTCAAGATTTGGAATTAGTAAAGTCGTACACCCTAATATTTTAATTCCAAATTGAACCTTAGAATTTTAAAAAGTTTAAAATTCAACCCTTATACTATTATTAAATTAAAAGTTTATATATAGATATGTATAAGAATAAGTCAGTCTTACCATTAGTAGGCCTCATTCACGAAGTCGGTCTATAAGGGGGGGGGGGGTATAAGGTTACTGCCTATAAAATGGTAGTTTAATGGGTGTCCACTCTCACCTACTACCTCCTTGATTGGTGGAGGGTCGTTAGCCGAACGGGTAGGATAGGACCTTAATCCTCATTAAAATTATAAAGTAACTATACCTTTCATTATTCCCAATCTTAGTTACTTTAGTAAAATGTGAAATAGGTGCTCACCCATGAAATTACACTTTGTACCTTACCAAGTCGTTAGTGGAGCGTGTGTGGTTAACCGACACACTAACAAGGACTAGTAAGAGTGACAAAGGGTAACTTAATTTTTATCATAGATCAGTGGAGTGTGTGTGGTTAACCGAAACATCGATTAGGTGATAATATTAAGGGTACCAAGTTAATTTACATGCTTATTCACACCTTTTTTGTGATCGTCGACATCCTAGTCACATTCTTGAGAGGGCACAATCAAGATTCAAACATACCGTTGAAAGTTCAATGTATCTCAAAAGATCTAGGAGTTTCAAATCCAATTAAAACTTAATAATCAATTTCTTTTTCGTTGTGGAAATTGGTAAATCATCATTTACCTACCTTCAAATATTTTATAGCTTGGATTAGGGCATCCCTCTTCTAGCTATAAATAGTTTGTTGGATCCTAGCCTTAATATTTCATTTAGGTGACTTATTAAGGACTCTTTATCTAATAAAACTTGTCTTTCATTCTTTCTTTCAGATGTCTTCCAACACTGCTACTGGCTCAAACCCTACAGGCTCGTTTTCCCTAATGAACTTGTCTGGGAAAGTCACTTTTGATGGTTCTAATTTCAATGAATGGATTAGGAACATCAAAATGATTACTCGCTACGAGGGGAAGGAGTATGTCCTTGACAAGGAACTGAAGGTTGTTGATGAGTCAACTGCTACTCCTGAGGAGATTGTTGAGTACACTGCCCAAGAGAAAGATGCCACTAAGGTGTCTTGCATCATGTTGGCCACAATGATAGCAGAACTCCAAAAATCCTATGAAGATTTCTACCCTTTTGAGATGCACTAGGATCTGATGGATAGGTACCATCAGAGTGCTCATCAGGAGAGGTATGAAATCATTTCCTCCATGATAATAGCTAGGATGAAGGAGGGAGAGTTCCTCACTGGCCACTTGCAGAAAATGAAAAGATTTGTTGACCGATTATTGAAGCTTAATGTGGACTTCCCAGGGGACTTGGCGATTGACATCATTCTCCATTCCTTACCTACAAGTTATGATTAGTTTCATATGACTTATCATATGAATAAAGAGGAAGTCACACTCAGCAAGCTCCAAGGACTTTTAAGGATCGCTGAAAGTGGCCTTAAAGGTAAATCAACTGTTAGTCCTACTCCTACTACAACCCCTGTTCTGGAAATTGGGCAAAGATAGGGGAAGAAGAGGAAGACCCCTTTGAAGGGTACCAAGGGAAAGTCTCTTGATGGATCCTCTTCAAGTGGAACCAAGAAAGGTTCCATTCCTCCTTCTTCAAACCCAAAGAGCATAATGCTTCTACTGCCAGGAAAAGGGGCGCTGGAAGTGAAGTTGCCCCAAATACTTGTAGGATGTAAAGGATGGGAAAGTTAAACCCACCCACACAGGTATTTATACTATATTGTCTAATAACTCATTGCATACTAACTCGTGGGTGCTTGATATAGATTGTGGTATTCGCATTTGTACTGATTTGAAGGGCCTAAGAAGAAGTGAGAAAGTGGAGCACGGGAAGATAAACTTAATCATGGGGAATAGGAAAGCATCACATGTTACCAAGATATGAGTTTATTCTTTATTTCTTAATAATGGGTTAATTTTAGATTTGAATAAATGTTGTTACTCATCTGAAATGGTGAGAAATATTATTTCCTTTCATGGCTTGTACAAAGAAGGATTTACTTTTTCATTTGATAATGATAATGGTGCTATTAATGTTTATTACAATAATGTATTTTACTTTAAAGCATTACCTTGTGATGGTGTATATGAAGTTGTGAATGTTGTAGATAATCTAGGAAATAATGAATTGTGTATTCATGCTTCAAATTACTCTGATAAGGCATCCTTGTGGCATTGTCGTCTTGGACATGTCAACAAGAAGCGCATAGGCCAACTCCAAAAGGATGGAGTTTTGGAATCATTTGACCTAAAATCAGATGATATTTGCGAGTCTTGTTTACTTGGAAAAATTACAAAGTTACCTTTAACTGGTACATGTGAGAGGGGCAAAGGTTTGTTGGACCTCATACACACAGATGTGTGTGGACCCTTTAAACCGCCACAAGGGATGATAATCGCTACTATATGACTTTTACTGATGATTACAATAGATGTGGCTATATAAACTTAATCAAGCATAAGTCAAAAACCTTTGAAAAGTTCAAAGAGTTTAAGCATGAAGTGGAGAATCAACTCGGCAGGAACATCAAGATGCTCTGATCCGATCGGGGAGGAGAGTATCTTAGTATTGAGTTCCTTGACTATCTTAAGGAATGCGGGATTGTCTCACAATTGACATCTCCTAGGACACCACAACTGAATGGTGTGGGTGAGAGGCGAAATCGAACCTTGTTGGACATGGTTTGTTCCATGATGAGTCGAGCTTCATTACCAATCTCATTATGGGGGTATGCCTTATAGACTGCCGGCCATATCCTAAATCTAGTCCCTGCTAAAAAGGTTGCCAAGACACCTCACGAGATGTGGACTGGGAAAGTTCCCAATTTAGACCACAACAAGATTTAAGGTTTTGAGGTCTTCGTGAGGCGTGAGTCTCATGATAAGATTGAACCTCGAAGTGAGAAGTGTCTTTTCATTGGCTATCCACAAATATCCTTTGGTTACATGTTCTATAGACATGGTGACAATGTGGTCTTTGTAGCAAGAAGATGAGTCTTTCGTGAGAAAGAATTTATAAGCCAAGGAAACAGTGGGAGGCAAATTGACCTTGATGAAATTCAAGAGTCAAGTGGTGAAGGAACCTCAAACATTAGCGACCAACCTGAGGAGGAAACTCCTGTTGAGCTGATAGATGAGTTTGTACGTCTGAGGCGTTCCACTAGAGTTAAGAACACACCTGACTTTTATTATGGTTATCACATCACTACTTAAGGTGATACATTTATCAGTGATAGTGCACTGATAGATTTCGATGAACCAAATAATTACAGGGAAGCCATGGCAGACCCCGAGTCTGCTAAATGGAAGGAGGCTATGGACAATGAGATTCAGCCCATGTATGACACTCAAGTTTGGAACTTGGTTGACAATGTATCGGGTCGTAAAACAGTTGGGTACAAATTGATCTTCAAGAAGAAGACTGACATGGATGGGAAGGTACACACTTACAAAGCGCAGCTGGTTTTGAAGGGCTTTACTCAAACTCCGGGAGTTGACTATGATGGGACCTTCTCACCAGTAGCAAAAATTAAGTCTATTTGGGTTATGCTAGCCATTGCTGCATTTCATGATTATGAAATATGGCAAATGGATGTCAAAACCGCTTTCCTTAATGGAAGGTTAGTTGAGGATGTTTAGATTGCTCAGCCAGAGGGTTTTGTTGATACAAAGTACCCTAATAGAGTGTGTAAGCTTGAAAAGTTCATTTATGGGTTGAAACAAGCATCTCGCAGATGAAATATTTGTTTTGATGAGAAACTTAAAGAGTTTGGTTTTTCGAGGAGTGAGGATGAGTCATGTGTATATGTTAGGGCTAGTGGGAGCATAGTTAGGTTTTTAATGTTGTATGTGGATGACATACTACTCATATGAAATGACATCCCAAACTTGCAGGAGGTTAAGTCCTGGCTTTGGAAATGTTTCACTATGAAGGACCTTGGGGAAGCTACCTATATCCTAGGGATAAGGATTTTGAGAGACATGAGTAAGAGAATAATTGGACTTAGTCAAAGTACATACTTGAATATGGTGCTGAAGAGGTTCAGCATGCAGAATTCCAAGAAAGGGGAATTACCAATCCATAGTAATGCCAAACTGAATAAGACTCAGAGTCCGAGTACAGAGGCTGAGATAGCTTAAATGAGTCATGTACCATATGCTTCCGATGTGGTCTCAATCATGTATGCTATGAATTGTACTCGCCCTGATGTGGCCTTTTCTTTGGCCATGGTCAATAGATATCAAGGGAACCCTGGCAAGGCTCACTGGACTGTGGTAAAGAACATTCTCAAGTATCTGCGAAGGACTAAGGACTGGGTCCTTACCCTTGGTGGCGGTGATGACTTGAGAGTGGTAGGGTATAACGATGCTAGCTTTCAGACTTATAGGTATAATTTCCGCTCTCAGTCAGGCTAGGTCTTTATCCTAAATGGAGGAGCAATTACTTGGAATAGTTCCAAGTAGGAGACAGTGGCTGATTCAACTTGTGAATCAGAGTATATAGCAGCAAGTGAGGCAGAAAAGGAGGTAATATGGCTAAAGAACTTCATTGGATACCTTGGAGTTGTACCAGCTATAAAAGAGGCAATGGAAATTTTCTGTGACAGCGAAAGTGTGGTTGCCTTAGCTAAGGAACCTAGGGATCACGGGAGATCCAGACACATTGATAGAAAATATCATTTCATTAGACATCAAATAGAAGGACTCCTCATGGCAAAGAGGATATCATCAGATGAGAACCCATCAGATCCCTTCATGAAGGGACTGAGTAGGGTTAAGCATTTACAGCATGCGAGACGCATCGGGCTGAAGGATGATAATAGTTTTAATAATTAGACAGCTATTTCTGAAACTTGTAAAATGTAATTAACATTTGATGATTAAATAAAAGTTGTTATTTATTTATGAGTAAATTGTTACTATCATATGTTAATCATTTACTATTGTTTCAATTTTGCATGTTTTGACTTCCAAAATAATTATATTATTCAAACTCTCCACAGTCGTTCATATATTGGAAGTAGGTATTGAATTAAGACTGTCATGAATTGGGATTGTAGATTTGTCGAAGGTGTATTAGACATAGTAATGGTTGCTGTAATATTCATGAGTACTCATAAGGTCTGAATATTGGACTCAACCCACACTCACTTGTATCACTTCAAGGAATTTATCTCGAGTGATCGTGAGACGGTAATATCATATAAATCTTCAAACCTAGAGATATGAGTTGTTGACTATGAGTTGGTTATCCATTGATTGTATGAAACCACATCAGTAACATGATGCCATAAAACGTGCTTTTGTGCATAATTCAACAAGTAGTCAGTACAAGTATATGAGTCAAATTTTATCTGTTGCTTCTAGGATTAGAAGCGATATCTGGGCCCTCAATGATTTGGTTTTGACTGATGTACTTGGCCCGGTCAGAACCTAATTGATGTGTTCAATTTAGTTCTATGTCAAACAAATCAGAGATCGAGAAACAAAGGTTGGACAATAAGTAAGACCATGTTCCATGTGTTTGTCTGGCTGATATCTTGAGAGCAGATGATTATATGATCACTTATCTTAAATAGCGTATGATCATCATCTCACTTTCGTGAGACTTTGGAAGAGCTACGACTGTTAGTCGGATTCTGAAGTCATATTTGCATATTAGACAAATCTTGAGAAAAAGGTATAATGGTGCCCAATATGATAACATGTTCTTTAAGGCTTCTAAAGAAATAACTGGGGTAGATTTTAAGGCTTCCATGAAAGAAATTGAAGTTCTAGACCTAAGTGCTCATAAGTAGAGGAGCTCAACATCAAATATGATTTTCTTTGAAATCCTTTCTCGTATAACCATGGTATCAAAATCACATTCAATGATAATAGGGTCTGACTAAAGATTGTCAAAGAAATCCTTCCATATATAGTGTGCTAAGAATATTAGAAAAAACTTGAGAAAAAGGTATAATGGTGCCCAATATGAAAGCATTTAATTTCTAGAAGGCTTCTAAAGCAATAATCGGCCTAGATTTTAAGGTTTCCATGAAGGAAGTTGAAGTTCTAGACCCATGTGCTCATAAGTATCTGATGGACAAAGACCCCAAAACATGGTCAAGAGCCTTTTTTCCAACCAGGAAGATGTTGTGATGTTATGTAGAATGGAATGTCAAAAAGCTTCAATGTTGTAATAGTTGATGCTAGGAAGAAGCCAATTATCACTACGTTGGAGGAGTTGAGGTTGTATATGATGGAGAGGGTTTTCAACATGAAAGTCAAGGGCCAAGGATGAGGCAATCAAATTTATCCAAAAATTAGAGAGTTATTGAATGAGGTTAAGAAATTTCAAAGACATTACCAAGTATTACCTAGTGGGTTAAACCAATTTGAAGTTAGAGGAACTAGAGATGCTTATTAGATAGATCTTGAAAGGAAAATTTGCTCATGCAAGTTATGGAAACTTAATGAAACTGGTTGTGTTCATTCTATTGCAGCTAACAGTTATCTTAATAGGGATGTAGAGTTATATGTAGACAAAATATTTAGCACCATGACTTCATGAATGTATACAAGTTCAGGTTAGCATATATGAATGGAACTAACTTGTGGCTAGAAAGTGTGTACACACCACCTTTATCTCTTATTCATAAAGTTATTCCTGGGAGACCTGCAACTAAAAGGAAAAGGGATGCAACAGAAAATAAGTCTACGAAGAACCCAAAGAAGAGTACCCAAACACAAAACAATGATAAGAAGGGAATATCCAAGGCTAGGAAGAAACAAAAATGTAGTGTTTCTAAGGTTAAAGTGAGGAAAATGATTCGATCCAGATGGGTTTTATAGGAAACAAAATTATACAATGCAAAAAAAAACTAACATTTAATAGAGTACATGCATCCTATATAAGATATATGTCATACACTTTGATAACAACATACAATGAACAACTTGACCTAGCATAACCCTATTTTAATTTGAAATTATAAAGTATGGAGCTACATACCTTTCGATTTTTTGTAGTAAATAAGTCGATTGAATCTCCTTATAGTGTAGGTATTGGAAAACTTAGCACCAAAAAATGATGTCTCTAATAGCTCACGCCCAAGCCCTAGAACTAGAAGACAAGAGGAGAAAGGAGAGATGATATTTTTAGCCAGGGTATTATTTAAGGAATCTAATGATGAAAATCATAGGTTGTGGGGTCTTATTTATAGTTTAGGTAACTCATGGACATCGCAAGATTTGAATGATTAAATAATAGATTTAATCTCAATTCAAATTCTTTCCTTATTTACCATCAAGAAACTTTTGTAAACCTTAGAATCCCTCCTAATTTCGTTCACCATCTATATGGGTTCTAGAATGTTTATTCCTTGCTCAAGTATGAATAATAATAATTCAACCCTAAGACCTTTAATTAATTCCAATTAATCCAGAATTATTTAAAGATTAATTCTGATTAATTATTAATTAATTTTCATATAAATTTAGTCATCATAATAAATTAACAAAGCAGTTTTCTATTTCTAGTTAATATATTAATCACATAATATATCAACAAATTATTTCCTAATAATTTCCAATTAGTTTTTCAATCATATAATAATCTAATGAATTATCCTCTCTCTATAAATGTCACTCTAACCAAGTTCTAGTTATGAGGTCAAACCAAAAAGGAATTTGCATCTAATTACAAGAAAATACCAATTTAGTTAATGGCTTAGACACCTTATTCAACAGTCTCCCACTTGGATAAGTCTATAACTACAATTACAAGTATAAATCATAAACTAAACAGCAAAGCATGCTTTCCAAAGCTATTGTTGAACTCTAATTCAAATTAAATTGTTGGCCCTAAGATAAGTGATTAACTGTTCCTTCGTTCTATATGATATCGTATGGACATAAGACATGGATAATAATCAATTTCACAGTCCAAGTTTTTGTTTCTTGATTTCTTGATTTATGACGACTGAATTCAGACTACTAACTGAAAACATCAATTTAGTCCAGGCTCGGCCAAGCACTTCATATTTTGGCAACAAACCATTGAGGGGCCCTAAGATATCACTTTTCCTATTAAGGAAAAGGGAACAAATTACCTTGAGTATATAGTCATGTAATTTACTAACTAAATCATGCATGTAATTACTCTCTATAACACCTAGTTACGAGATGTGTTTTGGTAAACCAATGCACAACTGATTCGTAAACTACGAACTATATATCTCTGCTTAGGAATAGTAGATATTATAGTCTTAGAATTACTCTTGACAAAATTCATGAAGTAATCTCTAAGTGTGGGTCTATCCAATACTTCAAATCTATAATTCCAAAGTGCTCATGAATATCGTAGCAATTCCAATTGGAATGTATTAACCTCAATCGACAATCTATAATCAACTCATGACAGTCTTAAATCACAACTTACTTCCAAAAGTATAAAAGACTATGGAATTTTGAATAATATTAAAATTACTGAAAGAAGTAAGCATGCAAAGCGAAACAAAATAATAAATTAATTAACTATGGTTTCAAACTTACTGAATATAAATAATTTCTATTATTTAATCATCATAGTAATTATGAATTTATTCATTGTATAATGTTTCAAGTAATCAAATAACCACATGAATTAGATAACATCAGTCATGTCTATGTTATGAACATACATATTATGCCTCTTTATGGTCCTTCCTTTGTGAACAAACGCACTGGACACTATTCTAATGATGCAATTTTTATAATTCCAAATTATTATCATTATTTAAGATGTAGTGGAATTTCATCTTAACATGCATTGTTTTCTCTACAATGTCAAGGTTTTAATGTCACAGAGATTGACCCTTCGATATTACAGAATGTTCCATTGGAATTTGTTACTTGAAACAATTATAAGGTTATGAAGTCTTAGTTTCAGGTATATTCCTTAAACACTTCTCTTGCATTAAAGTTTTCAACTCGCATGTAGATTCTATAAGCTTCTCCTATTATGGAAACATTTCCGTATTTTCATATGACCATCAATTCTGACTAAGACTCATCTCAATCCAGAATGTGTCACTATGGTCCGTCCTATTAATAACATACTCCAACTGTCCGCAAGCAACCAATTATTTGGTAAAACCTTAGAATGTTCTTAATAGTTGTTTGACAACTTCAGTCACATGCAATTATAATCCTTTTCACATAATGCTAAAAGCATTTGAAAAAATTAGAACAATTGAATATTACAACACATGTAATCAATCCTATATCTGAAGCATACGGTACTCGACTCATTATTACAAGGCTCCAATAATTGTTCAATTCATTGATGTAATATTTCCATATATAGAATCGACAACCTTGAAACATTTGAACATGCTATTCATATATGTCTTTGAATAAGTTGTATACAATCTAAACATTTAGATTTCTAACAAAGTATGAGTGCCCTGTCCCTTATGTCCATTATAGAGAAACAATTTCTTAACTTTTCAGTTTGTAAACTAGAAACATGGTTTCCTATGAATAATAGTATTGTCAACATGCAATACTAGCATAACAATTATGATCCCAATAGCTTTGACATGTACTTAAAAATCAATTGGATTTCTAGAAATCAATACCTTTTGACTTTCTCATGGAAGTGCAAATTTCTATTTCGTGATGCTTCATCAAGCCTCTAATTAGGCTTCTTAAGCTTATGCACTTTATCTAGATAGTATATGTGTTCAAACCCTTTCAAGTGGTGATAAACATATTTCTTGAAAGTTTAAATAATTAATTTCTATTCCACACAATTCGAAATATAAGAGGGATGTCATCATCATATTGTGAATTTGAGAATGAAATTAATAAAACCAATATCCATACTAATCTTTATCAAATCCTTAAAATCTACTAGTGAAAGTGTTTCCTCATAACCATTTTCATGATGTAGCACCTGGTTCCTGGTATGTAAATCTTATTTGAGTATTCTCTTTTTTTTAGCCTTGGACTCGGCGAGTCATAACTCCGACTCGCCGAGTAGATACGGGACCCGGGACACGTTTAAGTTGGCGACTCGGCGAGTCCATATCCTGGACTCGGCGATTCACCGCTGTTGGATGAAACCCTAAGTTTCAGGGGTTTGCACCCTATTTAAACATTATATCCGCCCCAGGCCAGCCCCCATTCACCCTCAGAGCTCCCAAACCTCGTTCTAAGCTTGTTCATTGAGAGTTTGAAGCAATTGTTGTGTGTTCTTGAAGGTTTTGAGGCAAAAGGGGAGTAGATCAAGAGGAAGGGAAGGAATCCAAGTATCTTTGTGCTCTCTCAGCAGTTCCTTTGAGGTATAACCTGTTTCCCCCTGTTTCTATGCTTATTACTTCATTTAAGTCATTCTTGAGCCAATCCCCAAGCTTGAATGTGCAATATAAGTTGTAATAAGTTGATTGGCCTTCAGATCTAGGCAAGATTGAGCTCCAGGAGCTAAGATCTGTTACCTTTATGGACCCATGTTGCTTGACCCATGTTGCTTGTTCACCCTAGATCTACCATTTTGAGCCATTTTGAGCCCTAAATCCCTCATTGGTGAGTATCTACACGCAAAGTTGGAAACTTTACGTGTCATTCATGCTCTAGGAACCCAGATCTGTAAATGGCATGGACTGAAATCGAGCAAAATCGCGTATATAGTGATTGCATGGCGACGACTCGGCGAGTCGTTCATCAGACTCGACGAGTCTGCTCGCGAGTCTCCGAGTTGTCCCCTTTTCGTTGTGTCGAGTGGGTGTAGTGAGTCACGGGCTGTGACTCAGTGAGTTGGAAGCCAAACTCATCCATGGAGGAACTCGGCGAGTCCATGCCCTGACTCGACGAATTCAAGGCAATCTCCTTAGATCAAGAACAGACTCGGCGAGTTGTTCATACAACTCGGCGAGTCATAGCATAAAGTGTTCTTCGGATGAAGATGAACTCGGCGAGTTGTTCATACAACTCGGCGAGTAGGATGAAGGACTTCAACCTTAGTTTAGAAGAAGAACATGTCGAGTCAACGCCTAACTCGACGAGTAAGGACGGGATCCAGGACAATCGATTGGATAGGGACTCGGCGAGTTGGAGAGCCAACTCGGCGAGTCGGGTCAACTGAAAGTCGACTCTAACTTTGACTTATGACATGATCAGGGGTAAAATGGTCATTTTACCCAATGGACAGTTAGCAGTGATTGATTGAGTATGTTGTGGGAATTGCAGTCGGAGGATTTCCGAAGCAGCTGTAGGCAGTCAGTTCTCGACCAGATTAGTAGCTATTTCGAGGTGAGTTTCCTTTCCAGTAGGAACGGGTCTAAGGCACCAAGGCCGACCCGTGTAGACGAGATGTTAGTACTAGAGTGTGGGCCGAGCCCGTATCTCTGGGTTTAGTCAAGTATGATATATGTGTCAATATGATAGAGTTGCTTATACTTGTTGTCTGTGTGATACTTGTATGTTATGGGTTAGCGGTTGAGTGTGGGCAGGGCCCGTATCTCTCCAAGGTTGGAGTGTGGGCTAGGCCCGTATCTCCCAGATAGTAGAGTGTGAGCGAGGCCCGTATCTCCCGGCTAGCGAAGTGTGGGCAGGGCCTGTATCTTCACAAGTGTGGGCGAGGCCCGTATCTCCCGGCTAGCGAAGTGTGGGCAGGGCCCGTATCTTCCCAAGTGTGGGCGAGGCCCGTAACTCCTAGCTGAACATTGTTTGTTATATGCTTGCATGGTATGAGGTATTATGGGGGAACTCACTAAGATTCATGCTTACGGTTTTCAGTTTTGGTTTCAGGTACCTCCTCAGCTAGGGGAAAGGAGCCGGCGCGGTAGCAGCATGTCACACACACACACACTCTCTTGTTTCCGCAGTTACGAGTTTATTCTGGGATTGATACTCTGATATTTTGATTGATTGAATGTTCTGGTTTTTAATTTGGTTTTCGGTGTGAAGTGGTTCAACTAAACAATGTTTTAATTGTTAACGTTTTCTATGTAATGTTTTATAAACGAAATTTTTGGACGTGAAATTTTGGGTCGTTACAAGTTGGTATCAGAGCCCTGGTTTGAGGGATTCGGACTCACCTTCGGGGGTGTCTGAACTCAAATCGAGGGATTAAAAGATTTTCTAAAAGAAAATGTTTTCTAAAATTGAGAAAAGAGTTTTGAGAAAGAACGAAGAGTGTGTTGTGCGCAACCGGCCGAGCTCAAGTAAGTATTCCCCAAAGTACCCATACAAGTTTATGTTATGTTTATCAGCTTTTGTAGAACAACATGCTAGAATAGGACTAAGGATCTAGGAGTGATGCCTTATGTGCCTGCTTTATGTGTTTTAGCTGTATGAGAATTGCATGTTAGTATTGAGTAGACAGCAAGTAGGATAGCCTGATTAGGTTATGCCTGTTGGTATGAGCTTAGCATTATATGCTAGTATAGTTCCTGTAAGCCGATAGAGTTGAATGAGATTGTTCCCTTAGTTCGAATGCTGTTTGCTTTGTGCTTTGTGGGACTCTGAGTGGTAGGAGTTAGCCATTAGGTGAATACGTCACGTCACATGTGATCAGGGTTGAATAATCTTAGAGTGCTGGATTTGGCCCTATTGCGCAATTCTCGTTTGAGTCTAACCGTTGTAGGGGTGAGCCTGTTACTCGAAGGATTATCCGAGCCTCACCACATGTGATGGTGTTCAGGTAATTGTTAATTGGCACTACTAAGAGGCCTTCAGCAGCTGAGGGCCTGGTAGGGTGGAGTCTAAAATTTCCCTAGGGCAAGCCTAGGATGAGTATAGTAGTGATCAGCCGTAGTGGAAGGGATCTGGTGGAGTCGAGGCAGTCCTTGAAGAAGGTACGGATAGATGTGGAAGGTAGTATGGGCCCGTACTACTGAAAGCAGAGGATCCGTACCCGAACCAAGGAAGGCCAAGATAAGACCAGGGAACTTGTAAGTAGTAGTGATCCCTCAGGAAATATCAGTATCACTAATGTGTGTTATTATGTATTGCAGAATGGTGGTACTTCGATCGAGGCCGATAGATGGCGGTTCAGGAGAGGGGTCAGGTTCGGGATCAGGTTCCGAGCCGGTAGATGAGGGACTACGCGAGTTCATCGCGTCAGAGATCACCAAGGGTATCCTTGAGTCGACTCCCATTATCTTCGGGTCGATCAAGGAAGGGATCATCGAGTTGATGGAGGATCGCCTCAGGGCGTTCAGGAGCGACATGGCATCTGGCCAGTCAGGATCTCGCACACTGTCCTTTAAGGACTTCAGGGGCAGTGGTGCGCCGGATTTCCACAGGGTGAAAGATCCCATTGCTGCCAGACAATGGATTGCAGACATCGAGTATGCATAGTTGACTAGCTTCTGCCCCGAAGGGTCGAAGGTGAGGTATGTAGCGGGGTGCTTGCGTGACCGAGCCCGGGATTGGTGGGAGTCAGTGGGTGACTCGTTGGGAGCCTCAGCTATCGAGGCTATGACCTGGTCGGACTTTGTGACCAGGTTCAGGGCAGAGTTTGCGCTGGCTGTTGAGCTTCAGCAGCTGGCCAGGGAGTTTTTGGACATGAGGCAGACGACGGAGACTGTGGCGGAGATCACCGCCAAGTTCCGGGAGAGGGCCTTGTTGGTGCCCCAGTATGCGGGTGACGAGGATATGAGGAGGGCCCGTTATCATGATATGCTACGGGATAACATCCGGGAGCATGTCAGCTTTTCAGCTTGCCCTACCCTGGAGTCCATGATCGCCAGGGCGAGGGAAAGGGAGATTGATTTAGAGCACATTCGGAAGAGGAAGGCAGAGGCGGGGCAGGTGGTTGGGGCTTCAGGAAAGAAGCCCAGGGGATCAGATGGGAGGCCGAAAGGCCAAGGAGGACCCGGCCGCTGCAGGAAATGCGGCAGGACGCATGAGGGAGCATATAGGATGGGATCAGCAGGCTGCTACAAGTGCGGCAAGGCGGGGCACTTTAGCAGGGATTGTACTACTCCAGTTTCGTCTATTCAGACGTCTGAGTTGCTGTGTTTCCACTGCAACCAGAGGGGCCACAAGAAGCCCAATTGCCCCCAGTTGACAGTTTCAGCGCCGGTGAAGGCGCCAGCTCCAGCGACCCTGCGGATCACGGATGGCCGACAGGGCAATGCAGAGGCTCCAGTGGTGACGAGCCGAGCATTTCAGTTCACTACCGAGGAGGCACGCGCCGCACTCGATGTGGTGACGGGTATGATTCTTTTCCCCTATTCTTTTTTTATTTATGATGTTATGATATTGATATATGCTCGGTATATATATATATATATATATATATATATATATATATATATATATATATATATATATATATATGTTTTAGGATCGTTCCATGTGAACGGCATCCCAGTTCAGGTGTTATTCGACTCGGGTGCATCCCGATCATTTGTGTCCCTTGCGCTTAGCAAGAAGTTTCATGAGTCTTCGGGCATGTTGGATTGCCCTTTGGAGGTAGAGATTGCTGATGATCGATCGGTGCGAGCATCGATGGTGTTTCGGGATTGCGTATTGTGTCTGTTTGATGAGCGCTACTTAGTAGACCTGGTTCCCATTCCGCTGCATGGGAACAAGGTGATTATAGGCATGGATTGGTTGAGCCCTAATTGGGCGGTGATAGATTACGTGCAACAGCTAGTGCGGGTCAGGACCCCAGGCGGGGGAGAGTTAGTGATTCATGGCGAGAGGTCGCAATATGGACCCGGAGTATGTTCAGCAGCAAGGGCGAGACGCTACCTACAGCAAGGATGCGCAGGATATGTCGCGTATGTGATGGATACCTGGGAGGCGGGTAAGGCGACAGTGAGCGAGGTTCCGGTGGTGCGAGATTTCGCAGATGTTTCCCCAGAGGAGCTTCCTGGGATACCTCCGGAGCGGCAGGTGGAGTTCAGGATTGACCTCGTTCCTGGTGCGGTTCCGATAGCCAAGGCACCGTATCGGTTGGCTCCTCCCGAGATGCAGGAGTTGTTTACGCAGCTGCAGGAGCTGCTAGACAAGGGATTTATTCGTCCGAGTAGTTCACCCTGGGGAGCCCCGATCCTGTTTGTGAAGAAGAAGGATGGGTCGCACCGGATGTGCATAGACTATCAGGAGCTGAATAAGGTAACGGTGAAGAACCGTTACCCACTCCCGAGGATTGATGATCTCTTTGACCAGCTTCAGGGAGTGTCTTGGTTTTCCAAGATCGATTTCCGTTCGGGATACCATCAGATGAGGGTCAGGGAGGAAGATACGCAGAAGACCGCATTTCGGACGTGCTATGGCCACTATGAGTTCGTGGTGATGCCGTTTGGGCTCACCAATGCTCCTGCCGCGTTCATGGACCTCATGAACCGCGTATGCAGACCGATGCTGGATCGGTCTGTGATAGTCTTTATCGATGACATCTTGGTTTATTCCAAGACCCAGGATGAGCATGAGGAGCATCTGAGAGAGGTGTTGGAGACCTTGAGGAGGGAGAGCTTGTATGCCAAGTTCTCCAAGTGTGAGTTTTGGTTGCGCGATGTGCAATTTCTCGGACACCTCGTCAACCAGCACGGGATTCTGGTCGATCCGGCCAAGGTCGAGGCCGTGATGAGATGGGAGGTTCCGAATTCTCCATCTGAGATTCGGAGTTTCCTGGGATTAGCAGGCTACTATCGGAGGTTTATTCAGGATTTCTCCAAGATAACCATACCCCTGACGCGGCTGACGAAGAAAGCCGTGGTCTTTCGGTGGGGACCCGAGCAACAGGCTGCATTTGAGACACTGAGACGGAGACTGTGCGAGGCGCCGATCTTAGCCCTGCCAGAGGGCGTAGAGGATTTTGTGGTTTATTGTGACACGTCCATTTCAGGGTTGGGCGCGGTACTAATGCAGAGGGGGCATGTCATTGCCTACGCTTCGAGGCAGCTTAAGCCTCACGAGGCGAACTACCCGACGCATGATTTGGAGTTGGGGGTGATGGTTTTTTCCCTCAAGATTTGGCGGCATTACCTCTACGGGGTTCAATGTACAATTTACACGGACCACAAGAGTCTGAGGTACCTCATGGATCAGTCGAATCTGAACATGAGGCAGCGTCGGTGGTTGGACGTGTTAAAGGATTATGATTGCGAGATCCTCTACCACCCGGGGAAGGCCAATGTGGTGGCCGATGCGCTTAGCCGCAAGGCGGCGCCGATCAGGGACGTTTGCATGAGGATGACCGTGGTGACTCCCCTGTTGGAGCGAATTCGGGAGGCTTAACAGGAGGCTATCAAGGAGGAGCATCGGAAGAGCGAGTGTGTGGTGGGTCAGGTTTCCTCCTTTGATTATGACAGCCGAGGACTATTGACACTACACCGTAGGGTGTGGGTGCCGTATCACGGAGGCGTGCGCCAGATTTTGATGGAGGAGGCGCACAAGTCTCGGTTCTCTATTCATCCCGAGGCAACGAAGATGTATAGGAATCTTCGTCTAGATTATTGGTGGCCCTGCATGAAGCGGGATGTGGCATGGTACGTCGAGCGGTGCTTGACCTGCAGGAAGGTCAAGGCCGAACATCAGAGACCGCATGGCAAGATGCAGCCGTTGGATATTCCACTATGGAAATGGGAAGATATCACGATGGATTTTATCACGAAGCTTCCCAGGACCGCGCGTGGAGTGGATTCGATCTGGGTCATCGTGGATCGATTGACCAAGAGTGATCACTTCATCCCGATCCAGGAGAGCATATCGGCCGAGAAATTGGCCGACATCTATATCAGGGAGATCGTAGCGCGGCACGGGGTGCCAGTATCGGTTATCTTGGACAGGGATGTCCGTTTTACTTCCAGATTTTGGAAGAGATTTCATGAAGAGTTGGACACTCGTTTGCATTTTAGCATCGCCTTTCACCCGCAGACGGATGGTAAGAGCGAGCGGACCATCCAGACCTTGGAGGATATGTTATGGGCGTGCGTGTTAGACTTTGGTGGTAGCTGGGATACCTAGCTTCCCTTGGTCGAGTTCTCCTACAACAACAGCTACCACGCGAGTATCGACCGCCCTCCCTTCGAGCTGTTGTACGGACGGAGGTGCAGGACCCCGATATGCTGGTGTGAAGTTGGTCAGAGAGTCATGGGGAGCACCGAAGTGGTGCTCAAGACGACCGAGAGGATCCAGCAGGTGCGGAGCAGGCTTCAGACTGCTCAGAGTCGACAGAATAGTTACGCCGACAACCATCGATCCGACTTGGAGTTCCAAGTCGGGGATATGGTTCTCCTGAAGGTGTCGCCTTGGAAAGGCGTCTTTAGATTCATGAAGCGGGGCAAGTTGGGCCCGAGATTCATCGGACCGTTCAGGGTTGTAGCCCGGGTGGGCAAGGTGGCGTATAGGCTGGATCTGCCAGCCGAGCTCAGCCAGATCCACAGCACTTTCCATGTTTCTCAGCTGCGGAAGTGTCTAGTGGACGATTCAGCGGTAGTGCCGTTAGAGGATATTCAGGTTGATGACAACCTGAATTACATTGAGCGCCCAGTCGCAATCCTCGACAGGAAGTCGAAGGATTTAAGGAACAAGAAGGTGGAGTCAGTGAAGGTGCAATGGCAGCACCGCAAGGGTTCGGAATGGACTTGGGAGCCGGTGGATGAGATGATGGAGCATTACCCCGAGCTGTTTCAGGATCGAGCAGCAGACTTCGAGGACGAAGTCTAAAATAAGTGGGGGAGATTTGAAGCACCTGGTTCCTGGTACATAAATCTTATTTGAGTATTCTCTTTTTTTTTAGCCTTGGACTCGGCGAGTCATAGGTCCGACTCGCCGAGTAGATACGGGACCCGGACACGTTTAAGTTGGCGACTCGGCGAGTCCATATCCTGGACTCGGCGAGTCACCGCTGTTGGATGAAACCCTAAGTTTCAAGGGTTTGCACCCTATTTAAACATCATATCCGCCCCAGGCCAGCCCCCATTCACCATCAGAGCTCCCAACCCTCGTTCTAAGCTTGTTCATTGAGAGTTTAAAGCAATTGTTGTGTGTTCTTGAAGGTTTTGAGGCAAAAGGGGAATAGATCAAGAGGAAGGGAAGGAATCCAAGTATCTTTGTGCTCTCTCAGCAGTTCCTTTGAGGTATAACCCGTTTTCCCCCTGTTTCTATGCTTATTACTTCATTTAAGTCATTCTTGAGCCAATCCCCAAGCTTGAATGTGCAATATAAGTCGTAATAAGTTGATTGGCCTTTAGATCTAGGCAAGATTGAGCTCCAGGAGCTCAGATCTGTTACCTTTATGGACCCATGTTGCTTGTTCACCCTAGATCTACCCTTTTGAGGCATTTTGAGACCTAAATCCCTCATTGGTGAGTATCTACACGTAAAGTTGGAAACTTTACGTTTCATTCATGCTCTAGGAACCCAGATCTGTAAATGGCATGGACTGAAATCGAGCAAAATCGCATATATAGTGATTGCATGGCGACGACTCGGCGAGTCGTTCATCAGACTCGGCGAGTCTGCTCGCGAGTCTCCGAGTTGTCCTGTTTTCGTTGTGTCGAGTGGGTGTAGTGAGTCACGGGGTGTGACTCAGTGACTTGGAAGCCAAACTCATCCATGGAGGAACTCGGCGAGTCCATGCCCTGACTCGGCGAGTTCAAGGCAATCTCCTTAGATCAAGAACAGACTTGGCGAGTTGTTCATACAACTCGGCGAGTCACAGCATAAAGTGTTCTTCGGATGAAGATGAACTCGGCGAGTTGTTCATACAACTCAGCGAGTAGGATGAAGGACTTGAACCTCAGTTTAGAAGAAGAACTCGTTGAGTCAACACCTAACTCGACGAGTAAGGACGGGATCCAGGACAATCGATTGGATAGGAACTCGGCGAGTTGGAGAGACAACTCAGCGAGTCGGGTCAACTGAAAATCGACTCTGACTTTGACTTATGACATCATCAGGGGTAAAATGGTCATTTTACCCAATGGACAGTTAGCAGTGATTGATTGAGTATGTTGTGGGAATTGTAGCCGGAGGATTTCCGGAGCAGCTGTAGGCAGTCAGTTCTCGACCAGATTAGCAGCTATTTCGAGGTGAGTTTCCTTTCCAGTAAGAACGGGTCTAAGGCACCAAGGCCGACCCGTGTAGACGAGATGTTAGTACTAGAGTGTGGGCCGAGCCCGTATCTCTGGGTTTAGTCAAGTATGATATATGTGTCAATATGATAGAGTTGCTTATACTTGTTGTCTGTGTGATACTTGTATGTTATGGGTTAGCGGTTGAGTGTGGGCAGGGCCCGTATCTCTCCGAGGTTGGAGTGTGGGCTAGACCCGTATCTCCCAGATAGTAGAGTGTGGGCGAGGCCCGTATCTCCTGGCTAGCAAAGTATGGGCAGGGCCCGTATCTTCACAAGTGTGGGCGAGGCCCGTATCTCCCGGCTAGCGAAGTGTGGGTAGGGCCCGTATCTTCCCGAGTGTGGGCGAGGCCCGTAACTCCTAGTTGAACGTTGTTTGTTATATGCTTGCATGGTATGAGGTATTATGGGGGAACTCACTAAGATTCGTGCTTACGGTTTTCAGTTTTGGTTTCAGGTACCTCCTCAACTAGGGGAAAGGAGCCGACGCGGTAGCAGCATGTCACACACACACACACTCTCTTGTTTCCGCAGTTACGAGTTTATTCTGGGATTGATACTCTGATATTTTGATTGATCGAATGTTGTGGTTTTTAATTTGGTTTTCAATGTGAAGTGGTTCAACTAAACAATGTTTTAATTGTTAACGTTTTCTATGTAATGTTTTATAAACGAAATTTTTGGACGTGAAATTTTGGGTCGTTACACATGAATTCGATCGAAACCTTTTGTTACCTAGATTCGAGGGTGCATATGTTCCCATCAATGTAGAACTTTTCATTTTCAACATAAAGTCATAAGACAAGGTTTAGGTGTAACGCCCGCAAATCCGGGCTTGTCAATTTAGAGGAAATAGGGGTCGAAAATGACTTTTCGACAAAAGATTATTTAGAATAAATAATCTTAACCAAGTTATGGAATATGTCTCAAGATTTTCGTACATATAAAGAACGCCGAAATCCGAGTTATAACGAAGAAGTTATGGCCCGTCGAAGTTTTACGGCAAAACCGGCACGGCACCGGGAAGCGTAAATAGTGAATTTACGATAGAGCGAGATTTAGCCTTAGCAATCTAAACAAAAGTTGTAGAATATGTTAAACTAAGAGTGTCAATAAAAAGAACGGCCAAATCTGACTTCGTATGAGGAAGTTATGATTTTTCTAAGATTCGGCTTAGCAGTGCACGGCCCGAAACTCGAATTTTAGTTCGAGCGGTTTTTGGCTTACATGACCTAAATGAGAGTTGAAGATCTCATTAATAGGAACTCAACGGTAAAAAGATGGACGAAAACGGAGTCCGTATGAAGGAGTTACGAATTCTTCGCGGTCATTTAGCAGTTTAATCTCCTCCTACTGTTAAATTTAAGATCGGTCAATAATTAGCCGACGGAGTCTGAATGAAAGTTGTAGATCTTGTTTTTACCTACGCGTGGAAAAAAAGAACGTCAAAAACGGAGCTCGTATGCGAGAGTTATGATTTTTCTAAGTCGGGAGGCTGCTGTGCGAAATCGGGTGACGTGGCGCAATCCTGGCCGTTGCTTCCTCCACAAGGCTAGCCACCAGATGGTGACACCTGGCCTGGAACTCGACGAGTTTGAGGCCAACTCGACAAGTTTTTGGCTTTTCCAGCCTATAAAAAGGGTGTCGGGGCATCCTCATTTCTCACACCTTCCAACTTCTCTTTCTCTCTCTAGAATCTCTCTCTAAGCCTCCCTAACCCCCTAAAGCCTAGGGTAAACCCCCTAGCACCCGAAGGAAGCCCCGAGGCTCCCGGAGCCTCGAGAAAAGAGCCTTTCGACTCTGGAACACTGCTCCAGCGAAGCTCGGTTTTACGAAAAACCCGCTGTAAGTGAGTTGTACCTACCCTATCTTTAGTATAACTTATGTTTTAATATAGTAACGTTATTAGGAACTTATAATGAGTATTTGGGCTATTATTATGAGCTATATTGAGTGTTATTTAACGCTAATAATAATAATAGCTAGACTATTAATTTGTCGCGATTATCGTTAGACTAAACCCTAGTGGTATTGATACTAGGTGTCGTCAAGGGATAATTGTTTTGAGAGTATCGAAGCGCGGTCCGAGTGCTGAGTCACCACCTTTCAAGTGAGTGCATAGTCCCTTTCATCTTACACATAGATATGAAGTATTTTATATAAACTACGTGTTATGTGTGCATATTATTTGAACTTGCTGTCTATGCTGGATGAACGTTTTATACATGTTTTCAAGGATTTAAACTGTATACGTATTTTATATATACAAATATGTTGGGTATGAGATGGGTAGATGAATGATGAGAGATAGAAGATGATGTGAGTATACATTGGTAGCTATAGACTTAATGCCTATGGGACGAACACCGGTAGCTATGGACTTAGTACCTGTTAGACGCTGGTTGCTATGGATTTAGTACCTGTTAGGAATTGGTAGCTATGGACTTAGTACCTGTTAGACGCTGGTAGCTATGGATTTAGTACCTGTTAGGAATTGGTAGCTATGGACTTAGTACCTATTAAACACTGGTAGCTATGGATTTAGTACCCGATGAGTAGGATATAGCAGCTATGGATTTAGTGCTTTACGAACGAACATCGGCAGCTATGGATTTAGTGCCAGTCCTATAACCCTGGAAGTAAGGGACTTCGGAATAAACGAATGCAGGATAGATGACTCTCAGGTTAAATCCTTAAGAGTAAAGAAGATAATGGGGATGGGTAATTGGGTGGATTGTTTGATTGTTTAACATAATATTTATATTATTGTGGGTTGAAAACCCTATGTACTCACCAGGTTTCCCAACCTGACCCACTCAGTTTATTTATATCACAGGTGTTGATATGAAGTCACTTTACACTGAGAGATTTAAAGAGATGTAGATCACTAGTGTAAACAAATGTAAGTTCTGTTTATGCTTACGTTTCTGTATTAACGATGACATCCCAAACGTTTTAAAATGAAATAAATACGTTTCTTCGAAAATGTTTTAATAACGTATTTACCATGTTTTTCTGGGAACAAATTCCGCAACATTTTAAAATGAAGTACTCTGATGTTTATAAAGCATAAACAAAAATCGGTCTTTTCTAGCCGTGATTTTGGGGATGTTACATTAGGACAAACCAAAACCATACTTAGGTCTCCTTCATGGATTGAACTTCGCTAATCTAAATTTCTTGCCTTCTGGTAGCTTAAGGGCCTACCAGTGCTTCCATGTTGTTAGTAGCCCATCCATATTGACCAATGTACTTTCACTGAACAACGTGCCTTTGATTTTTTAGTTAAAAGAAAAAAAAGAACTCTTAAGCATTTCTAACTCAACTGGAAGTGCATAGAAATAACAATGTATCAACTAAAACACAACAGGTTATCAACCTCAGGTTGTGTGCTAGTTATAACTAAAAGGATCATTTTCGTTTGACTCTTGCAACTCAAGATCAACATGATTCACACTGAATTCTCGACATTTGAGGTTTCTATCAAGGAACATTCCTTGATAATCTAAAACAAATATTCAAAATTTTGTCTAGAAACACTTGATAGAATAGGACTTAGTTTATCTTTTGTTTCTCGATCATTGAAAAACATCAAAACTCCAATTCTAAATGTGCTAGAGTAAGAAAGATTATTACTCCACATATTACAAGGTGTTATTATCCTTCTTAGTTTGAGATGAGTTCCAAAATATGATTTTTAATTACTAGAGTATGACTCTAAAAATAGAATGGAACAAACTATGGCTCATCCATGATTGAACCATTTCTAACAATGTTCGATTCTTCTTAGTTATACAATTGTAATAAGATGTTATTGAAGGATTAATTTTGATATAATTCAACAATTACTAAGATGATCATAAAGCTGTTGGAATAGTGTCTAAGGCTGCAACTATCTTAGGCAAGTATTTGACCTGGTTGTGCATGGTCCTTTTGGGTTGCCTTCACCATAGCAACTTGATAGGATGATTTATTATGAGAGAAGGAATATTATTAATATATTATGAGAATAATATAAGGAATAATAATATTATTATTTGATTAATATAAGTCATAAATTAATTAAGAATTAATTTGGTGACTTAAAGAGATTAATTAAATAAAGGGGTATAAACTGTCAATTGTATGATAGTTGTATTTTGGGCTATAAATCCCTTATGGATAATGGTGGATGATTTCTAAGGCTTAGTATAGGCTTAGAATTCATCCAAAGGCTTATCAATTAGGGTATTGGATTGCTTAGGGACTAAGTTATCCAATTAGGGTTTAAGGGTGAAACCCTAGGAGCCTTACAAGTATAAAAGGACCCCAAGGGTTATGGAAATCGGCACTTGTGCTTTAGAAAGAAACCCTAGCCGATTTCTCTTCCCTCTCCTCTCTCTCTCAAATCATCCTCTTGCTAGTTGGTGTTTGTAAGCCATTAGAGGAGTGACAATTGTGACTCTAAAGCTCCAAGGACAAGAAGATCAAGCAAGTGATTCAAGGTAAACTTCTAATTCTGATTTCTTATGTTATTATGTTCTATTAGTCATTAGAAGTCTTGGATTCAATGCATGTTTAATTAGAGAAACCTAGATCCAAGCATTAAGGTTGCATGTGCACATAGGAATGTTCATATGGCTAAAACCCATCAGTGGTATCAGAGCCTAGATTGGTTTCTATTGAATTGATGCATTGTTTGCTTGTTTGATGATTGTTAAATTCGAATTTTATGTTTCTGTCTGATGGACTCGGCGAGTCCCATAGTGGACTCGGCGAGTAGTCTCGACTCGGCGAGTCCATTGGGGTACTCGGTGAGTCAAAGCGTCAGAAAGAGCAAAAGTCGGGATTTCTTGCTGTTTATCTTTGAGATACTTGCCTTTATCATATTAGATCAATATAAATCTGATTTTATGATATATATATATATATATATATATATATATATATATATATATATATATATATATGAGTATATTCTTTATCTAATTGAAGATATTTATCAATTAATAAAATATTTATTTCCTTATGTGATAATTGATTAATTTTTTAATTAATTGGTAAATTGTTTTGCAAGAAATTATTAAATAAATCAAATATGGATAATTATGTGATTAAATGTTAATTTAGATTATTTGTTATTTGATCCCCTATGTTTTGATAAGTTTAAAACTTTCCCCCAGGTTTTGAAATTTATGTTTTGTGATTAAAAGTTTAATTTAGACAATTTAAATTTCAAACCATAGAATTTTACAAGTTTAAAATTCAACCCTATACTAATATAATATTACAAAACTAATATATATATATATATATATATATATATATATATATATATATACATATATATATATATATGTATAATTAAAATGCTAGTCTTACCGTTAGTAGGCCTCATTCACGAAGCCGGTCTATAAGGTGGGTATAAGGTTGCTGCCTATAAAATGACGCTTAATGGGTGTACACTCACACCCACCGCTTGCTTGATCGGTGGAGGGTCGTTAGCCGAACGGGTAGGATAGGGCAACCTCATCTCTTCATTAAAAGTATAATATGAAATACAAAGTAACTACATGTTTTTCAAAAATTCCCAATCCTAGTTACTTTAGGAAAAGTGAATTGATGCAATCCCATGAAATTACACTTTGCACCCTTGCTAAGAAGTTAGTGGAGCGTGTGTGGTTTACCGGCACAATAATTGGTTCTAAGCAAAGGTGGCAAAGGGTGATTCATTGTTTATCATAGTTCGATGGAGCGTGTGTGGTTTACCGGCACATCGAATAGGTGATTGTTACAATGAAGACACCATGTGAATTTGCATGGTAATTCACACCCACTTTGTGATCCTCGGTATCCCAATCACAAACGAGAGGGGCATATCGAGATTTAAACATGAAATTGAAAAGTTTCAATGAATCTCATCAAACCTAGGAATTCTCAATACATTTAGAACTTAAAGTTATGTTTTCATGATGGAGAATTAGTGAATCTTCATTCACTTACCTTCAAATTGTTTGCATGTTGGATCCTAGCCCTAATTTTTTTTATTGGGTGATAATTAGGGATTCAAATTCTAATCTATCTTTGTCCTTTCTATTTGTAGATGTCGAACGCGAACAACGCTGCTGCTAGCTCGTTCACATTGATGAGCCTTTGTCAAAAGGTGACTTTCGATTTAACGAACTTTAGCGAATGGATAAGATACATTTTCACAATTGCTCGCTACGAGGACAAGGAGTATGTCCTCGATAAGAAGCTCGAGAAGATCAACCCAGAAATCGCTACTCCGGCTGAAATGACTGCTTTTGAGACTCATGAACATGATGCAACGAAGGTTCATTGCATCATGATAGCCACAATGAACGCCGAATTCCAAAAGTCCTATGAGGACATGTATCCGTACGAAATGCACCAAGACTTGTTGGAGAGATACCACCAAAACGCGAGGCAGGAGCGTTACGAGATTTTCACTAACATGATTTCTGCCAAAATGGGTCATGGAGAATCTCTAACCGTGCACCTGCAAAAGATGCAAAGGTATGTCGATCGTCTTCGCAAGTTGAATGTTGACTTTGGGGAAGACTTGGCGATCGACATGGTGCTTCACTCTTTGCCTCCATGTTACAATCAATTTAGGATGACCTACTACATGAACAAAGAAGAGGTCACCCTAAGCAAGCTCCAAGGTCTCCTTAGGGTTGCTGAAAGCAACCTCAAGGACAAGTCTGTTGCATCCACTCCCAATCCACCCGCTGCTCCTGTTTTGGCCATTGGGCAAGGAAGGGGCAAGAAGAGGAAGGCTCCATGTAAGAGCCACCGCAAGGGAAAGTCCCGAGATGGTTCCTCTTCTAGTGGGACCAAAGTTGATCCCACTAAGCCTAACCCTAACCCAAAGGAGGCAGAGTGCCATCATTGCCATAAAATAGGGCATTGGAAGAGAAGCTGCCCAGACTACCTGCAAGCCATCAGGGAAGGAAAGATCAAGCCCTCTTTCACAGGTATATACATAATTAAATCTAACGATTCATCTCATGCTATTTATTGGGTCCTTGATACCGGTTTTGGTTACCATATTTGTTCTGAATTGCAGGGACTAAGAAGATATATGGATGTGGAGCGTGGAAGAATAAATCTAATCATGGGGAATAGAAGATCGTCGCCTGTGACCAAGATTGGAGTGTATTATTTAGTGCTTAGGAATGGTTTGTGTTTAGATTTGAACAATTGTTGCTATTCGCCAGAAATGGCAAGAAACATCATTTCATTTCATGGTTTGTTTAGACAAGGTCTTAGATTTTCTTTTAATAATGAGAGTGGTTCTATTCTTGCTTATTTAAATGGTGTCTTATATTTTGAAGCAATACCGTGTAATGAAATTTATGAAACTGTTATGATTGTAGATAACTTAGGAAATGATGTTTTATGCATGGATTCTTCCAATGGTATGGATAGAGCATCCTTGTGGCATTGTCGTCTTGGACATGTCAACAAGAAGTGCATAGCCCAACTCCAAAAGGATGGAGTGTTGGAGTCATTCGACCTTAGGGAAGATGACACATGCGAGTCTTGTTTGCTTGGAAAGATGACTAAGTCACCGTTCACTAGTATGTGTGAAAGGGGTGAGGGTCTATTGGACCTCATACATACCGATGTATGTGGACCGTTTAAATCAACCACGAAGGATGGAAACCGCTTCTATGTGACTTTTACTGATGACTATAGTAGATATGGGTATATCTACTTAATCAAGCAAAAGTCAGAAACGTTTGAAAAGTTCAGAGAGTTCAAGAATGAAGTGGAGAATCAATTGGGCAAGAAATTCAAGATGCTTCGATCCGATCGAGGAGGAGAGTACCTAAGTCTTGAATTCCACGACTATCTCAAGGAGTGTGGAATAGTTTCACAATTGACGCCACTAGGACACCACAGTTGAATGGTGTGGCAGAAAGGCATAATCGAACCTTGTTGGACATGGTTCGCTCTATGATGAGTCGTGTTTCACTACCTATCTTTTTTTGGGGGTATACCTTAGAGACTGCCGCCCACATCCTTAACCGAGTCCCTACTAAGAAGGTTGCCAAAACACCTCACGAGATGTGGACAGGGAAAGCTCCCTCGTTAGCACATATCAAGGTTTGGGGTTGCGAGGCTTTCGTAAGACGAGATACTCACGACAAGCTCGAACCTCGTAGTGAGCGATGTATTTTCATCGGCTACCCGCAAAAATCCTTAGGATATCTCTTCTATAGACCGAAGGACAATGTTGTCTTTGTTGCAAGGAGAGGAGTTTTCCGAGAATGAGAACTCATAAGCCAAGGAGATAGTGGGAGGCAAATCGAGCTTGAAGAGATTCAAGAGTCGATATATGAAGGAACCTCTACCGTTGGCACTCATCCTGAGGAGGAAACTCTGGTTGAACGGATTGACGAGTCATTACCTCTTAGACGATCCGAAATTAAAACCTTACATGCTTTCGTTTTAGTCTTTAACTGCCTTGTTACAAGTTTTGTCTAGTAGATGATCATTCTATTTGCATGAACTTGATTACCTAGTGGTTTATGATCATTAAATTGCTAGAGCTATGGTTGGATAAATATTAGATCAGGTAATTAAATTTAATAACTTCAAATATGTTAGTGAGCAAAACTGATCCATAATTTGTGCTAGGTTGGTTACTTGATCATAAAAAAGTAACTCTTAGGTTTGTCATGCTTAGCCAAATTCATCTTAACATCAATTTCATGTTTACTTGTTTTTTTATCATAACATAGTAAGTCATAAATTTGTAACAACTAGGAATTTGATCATAATAACTAGCTATAAAATAATTTGGTAACTATCAATAGTATTCTAATAAGAAATAACCCATAGGGGAAATGGGGGTTTCGGATCTAACAAAATTACTCTTTAATATTGAATTTGAATTGTTTTCTTTGCTTAGTTTAATAGTGTTGTTTGGTAGTAGTTTGATTTAAGTTCTTCCGTTCTTGCAAAATCAGTAAAACCCTTATTAAAAATTTGTTTCTTTGTTTAACATTTAGTAATTATTTTATTAATTAATTTTAGTTCTCTATGTTCAACATCTGAGTTATGTAAACTATTTTATAAATTTGACTATGTACATTGCCTAAGTGCAATTAGTTAGTTAAGTAGGTTATGTTTATAAATTTAAAATTAGATAGTATATATAAATTGCACGCATTAGGTTCTTGGTGTTGTTGCCGAGGAACGGCTTATTTAATATTTATTTTAATTACTTTTAGTTATTCAATCCTTTTTGTGAGATAAAATCCGCAAAAAGTAATTTTCTGCATTTAATTTATTTTCTATTCATGCATCCCCCACGAAGTGCCAATATCTTGCCACGATGTGGGCACTGACAGTGTCCTTTTCAGTTTTCGTTTATTTACTTTTTTAGTTTGATTTTGCTGTTTTGTTTTGTTTTTGTTTCTGTAATTTATGACCAGAGGATCAAAATTTCCTATCATACCACCACTTGAAGATCCAAAATCCGCATTCCACAAAAAGAAAGACAAAAAGGGCAGCGAATCAAGTAGTAACTTTGAATTTGACAAGTTTGAAAGCTTCGAGAAGACTCCCAACAAGAAGGGAATTAGTTACAAGCCAGAAACAGTAACCAAAGATGATTTAGAGGATGACATCAAAAGCGATGTAGAAGAGATGACTGACATAGCTAATATGACGATGGAATAATACAAGAAGCGAATGTGTAACGACAACATGTCGGGTCTTGTACCACCTGAAATTATAGCAACCACCAATTTAAAACTAAAGGGGCATATTCTTGCTATTCTTATAGATATCCTACTCTATAGGAAGGACCACAAAGATGCCTCCAAGAACATTGATGATGTTTTGGACATTGCTAACTATTTCAATGCTCAAAATGTTATTAGACCCATTGCCATCTCCTTCCTTCTTCTCATTCATCATTCACAACATGCACTTCTTGGCTAAATGGTTTTTTCCATGACAGTAGTTGCAATCATAGCTAGAGTCACCCATGAGTTTCTTCTCCTTTTTCCCTCTTCTTTCTGGGAGCTGTTCGCATTCTCCTCCTTTACCTTCTCAGAACTATAACTACCCTGCCAGTTTCGGTTCTTGTTCCGGCTGAAGTTTTTATTTGCAAACCTCTTTGGGTTGGATACCATCATTGCAAACTCTTTCTTAGAAAGTCTGCAGTCAGACAGATCAGACTCCGAACCATTATCATCAACAGCCTTCCTACCCTTCGCAACAAGGGCTAAAGATCCCATCCCAGAAACTAACTTTCCTTCTTTCATCACTTCATCTTCATGTGACCTCAAGATGCCAACAAGCTTATCCAACATGTAGTTCTTGAACTGCTCATGCGCTTTCACAATAGAAACAACAACCTTCCATTTAGATATAAGCTCGTTCATGAACGTGACTTTTTGCTCAATAAGTTCACGACCAATCTTGTGCTTCATCATCCTACTGAGAAGATGATTGTAGCGATTGAAAGTCCGATCTAAACTTTCTTCATGCTTTTGCACAAAGTCTCCAAACTCTGACTGTAGTAAAGTTTGAGTCGAGTGCTCCAGATCAGCGTCAGTGGAGTATAGTTCCTTAAGCCCATCTCAGATGGCTTTTGTAGTGTCACATGAACTTACCAAGCGGAATGTGTCTGGTGGTAGTGCAAATCTGATAATTTTCATTGCCTTAATATTGCTTATTAGCTTGTTATTCTCATCCCATGGAACGTCTTTGACTTCAAGAAGAAGCTTGTTATAATCTACCTGAGTTTTTGTCTCTCTCCTTGTTCCAATATGAAAAAACCTCTAAACTGTCATAGCTTCTCAAGTGAGATAGCCATTGTCTTCGAGACTAAGAAAGTAGTCTTCAAAATGCAACTCCCATACTTCATATTCACTGGGGAATAAGATATGCATCCTAGTTGTAGATCCAATTCCACTTGAGAGATTTATTGAGTTGACATGAGAATCATCTGAATGCATGATTATAGATCGAATAAAACATGTATGAATCAGATGTGTAAACTAAAAAATAGTTTTGGGGTACTGTAAAGATCAAAGAATAGTGTCAACAACAGTGATGACGGCTGAACAAGATCCAGTAATAGCGGAAACCCTAAAAACTTTTTCAACAGAAGAGATACGTATAGATTACACAGTCTCATACTCTGATACCAAATGTTGAGATAAATCTCTGAGGACATAATATATTCAAAACAGGTAATAGAAATCACAAAATATGGATCAAGATGTGCTTAATGATTAAAAGCCACAGCCTCAGAAGAACTCGATGAAGAATTGCTACTATAAAGGCATGTAGGGTTACAAAGACTATTTCCAAAGATAAATAAGATATGATACGTGCATCCATCTTAAATAGTAAAACCCTAAATAATAATTAAAGGGTGGACAAGCCCGACCCGGTTACAAAATAGACTATAAAAATAAGCACAATGATGCAACACATAATACCTAACAAAAAGTACAAATATAAACTTAGCAAACATTATGTAGCAAGAGACTAAAAATGAAAGCCTTCAAACCAAATCAGACTTTTTTTAAAAGAATTACAGAACAAGAATTAAGGAATATGGGAAAAAGAATGACATAACAAGAACATAGCTTGGAAAATTCTTATAGTTAGTTATCTTACCAGATTTGCGATTTTATTGGGAAAAGGATTACTGAACAACTAAACAATAATCATGTAACAACCTAAATTTTAAAATAAAAATTTCATTTTTAATTAAACAAAGCATTCCCATAAAATATGAAATATCAATGACAACTATTTTTAAAATCCATAACATCAACATTTTATTTCAAATATCAGAGTGTCCCCATATAAAATGTCGGAGAGTACATGCCGCTCCATCAAGCCTTGCCCTTGCCCTTAGGCTCAAAAGCACCTGAAACAATCAAAAAATTGTAAGCTAATGCTCAGTGAGTCCCCAGAGCATACCCCACACACAACCCACATAATCACATAATCCATAATAACTCTAACAGCTACACATAATACATAAGCCATGCATACAAATATATAAGGATGCCATGGAAACCCTTTAAGATCTTATACCTAGTACCACTGGAACCCCCACGTGGTCTTAACTACCTGCCATGGGAACCCCCAGATGGTCTTCACTAACCAAGAAAATTTCATACAAGCTAATCATACCAATATACTAGGATGCCATGGAAACCCTCCAACGTCTACGCCAAATGCCATGGGAACCCCCACATGGTCTTCCTGCCATGAGAACCCCCAGGGGTCTTCCATGCAAATTTAATACTAACATAACGTATAATCAACCAATCAATTCACATATCATAAAATGGGCCAGCCTTGGTGCCTTAGACCCATTGGTATGGTGAGAAGACTCATCTCTGAAGAATTGTTGCACCGATAAGAATTCGTCATTAATGTCAGCAATAATATTCTTTCAGAATAAATTCATATATAGAAGAATGATAGTGTATTCCAGCAAAATGAGAGCGTATTCTACTATAATACACTCTCGTTTTTCATATTCAATGCAACTTTATTGTATTTTAAGTCAGTGAGTCCTGAAACAAAATACGAACTCATATATAAAAACCTAGATGCGAATTCATTCTGAAAGGATGTTATTGTTGACATTAATGACGAATTTAAATAACTTCCATTAAAACAAAATTATAATTATGAATATCATTTAATATACATATAATTATGGAAATCATTTAATATCTATATTTATTTAATTAAATAGTTATTTAATTTACTAAATTTGTATTGGTGAATTCTAGCAGACAATAAATATAAGAAACAAAATAACCTAGTCCTATATATATATATATATATATATATATATATATATATATATATATATATATATATATAATGACTTCAACAAAAATAATTTTGTTGTTACATGCTAATCAGTGGCGCCCGTGAGGGTGTGCGGGAGACAGTGGCAGATTCAGAAAAAAAAATTAGGGGTTGCACAAATTCTTTAGGGGTTGAACTACTAGAAAAAAAATTCCAAAGGAAGTTTCCTTTACAAAATCGCCACTAAACCGGTGAATTTATACTAATTATAAAATTATCAGACTTTGTGATAGATTGTTGACAGATTTCCAACGGATTTTCGAAAAACACACGAAATCTACATTTGACGGGAAAATTGGAGGGGTATCTCGGGCTACCCCAGGCTACATAGTAGCTCCGCCCCTAGCGGGAGGTACGGTTGCACAGGGCCTCTGATCTTAGGGGGCCTCCAAAATTTGGGATAAATTTATAGTTATGGTGTTGGTATATTTACAAAAGACATTTTTGTGTGTTATCATTAAAAAAAAAATTAATCCTATTGGTTAGTTATATCCACAATATAGCATTTTTTTTAATCTTGAAATCATTTTAATTATGAAAAAAATCAAAGAAATTCAAAAAATCCAAATTTTAATCATGAATTTAACATTTATCACCAATTTAAGGAAATTGTCTATATCCAACGAAAAAATACAAATCTATTTCTAATATAAATTCTAAAAAAACGATGTCATATTTTATAAAATACACTTTATCTAAAATTCTTAACACCAAAAAAATTAAAATATAATCATAAATTCTAAAATATATTTTGTTTAAACAAAGTCTCATTTTTAAATCTTTGTCAACAATAATGTAGGAAAGTATAATTGAAAGTGTGAAAGCAATAGTGAATCAAGCTCCTGAAATAATACAAGTTTAGTATAAACTTGTTTATGAAGAGAGTTATATAAAAATAAAAATTGAAGCTACTTGTCTAGCAGAATATGAACTTTGATATTTGATTTTAGAATTGATATGGTTATATGATATCATGTGTTGACTAAAGTAACTAGCTTGAATAAATAACTTCAATATGAGACTATGCATATTAATGAGGCATTGAGTAGCATGTGAGTACTTATTTAGTTATTTAAAGACTATTGAGAGAATAGGTTTGACAATGCTTTGGAGTGTGTGAGAGCCATACTTATGCTTTAGGAATTGATGTGGTATTTGTTGAGGAAAATAATAAAAGAAGAATTAAAAAAAGACATTTTGATGAGAGTGACTTTGGATCATCAGAATCGGTACATGAACTTTCATCTTAAGAGTGATTCATGATTCAATATTTGTGTACATAATTGATCAAATTATTGGTTTATTGGAGTGAAGATTTGAGCAATACAAACAACACGAAAACATTTTTGGTTTCTTATTTACAATAGGAAATTTAAAGTCACTGAATACTAGTGAGTTAAAGACAAGTTGCAAAATTCTTGAGAAAATGCTGCAAAACGTCATGTCTCAAACAAGGATGTTGATGATTATTTTTTACAAGAGATTTACCAGTTGAAAATAGTACAATTAATGGAATACTAAATTTCTTAAAAATGATAAACATTTATCCATTTTTTTTGTCTACCATACAAAATATAGTTACTGTTTTTATTAGAGTTGCATTAGCGGAAGAAATTGTTCAAAACTAAAACTTTTAAAATCTTATTTGCGTTCAATCATGTCTCAAAAAAGATTGAACATTCTGGCTTTAACTTTAAATAATAACAGATTTCTTGATAATATTGATTATGAAAGTGTAATTAGATGAATGTTGCTTCTAAAAATGCTAGGATGTTATGTTTAGAAAATAGTAATCCACTACCCTTTTTTTATTTTTATTTTATATTTTTTTTAAGTTGATCATAACAGTTATAACTTATTACTAATGAATGAAGACATCATGTGGTATATACCAACCCTGTCGAAAATACCCGATACCCGAATTACCCGCTCGATTTTTTCGGGTAATCGGGTAACCCGATTTTTTTTTTCAGGTTGAGTAAAAGGTACGTTTTTTGGGTTTCGGGTATACCCGAATTACCCAAATTATTTTAAAAAATCTTTTTTTGTAGAGCTTGTACTATATAGTAGATATTTGATCACGCTTAAACTAACTATCATTATTGTAATACATGAATATTTTTTATTATGGCAATATGACACTATCAATATTAAAAGTAATTGTTTATATATCATCATGTTCTTTAAACCTTAACTGTTTTCTAGATTATAGTTTTTATTGCAACTAACAAACTCATTATCTTAACGAAACTTTAGAACATGACAAAACTTATGGATATAATTATCTTAAACATTTTAAAATTTTAAATTAAGATCTTTAAGTATTTGTTTTTTTAACATCATATTAGATTAGATTAAATTGTTAAAAAATTACTTGATATTTTAGGTTTTATTGACTAAAAAATCTCAATGTTTAAAGCTTGTGTAACTTCGTTTATGTCTCGTTTGTTTATAGAAACAAGACTAATAAATCACGACGTATTTATTTCATTAAATTAATTTTTAGGTGAAATTCAAAAAATATATTATATTTCGGGTAATACCGGAATTACCCAAACCCAACCCGATACCCGAATTACCCAAACACGAATTAACCGAATTTAATTTGGGTCGGGTAACGGGTATTTTTTTAACATGGAAAACCCGAATTACCCGAAACCTAAAAAAATTACCCGATCAACACCCTTAGTATATACCTTACTTTTGATAGCAAATTTAAGTTTTGAATTTAACAGTAGAAAAATCACTCAATAATATTTTACAAAAAAAATTATGAGGCCCCACTTGTATTGTCGCTCAAGGACTTCGAAAGAACTTTGAAATGTCACGACTAGGCCTAATGTTAATTTAAGTTAGTATTGATTTTTGATTAATAAAGTATATAAACAAAAAAGGAATGCATAATTATTTTTTGTCAATAAAAAAAATAAAAATAAAATAAAGCATCCATATAAAATTATAATGTTACTGAGCTTAGTAATTTTTATTTTGATTTCAACACATATTTGACTCCAATCGATCATAAGTTCATCATTAAATAAAACATCACATCTAAACTCATATATATATATTTCATATCTGTATTTTCTATTCCTGTATGCCTAAATCAGATTTATTTTTTGAGTTTGGATTTATTTTCAATTATTAAAAATGATAACCGAATGTTACAAAATGAAAATCGAATTTAAAAAATTCACCCACTTGAATTGCAATTTAGTTGATTTAGACCATATTCAATCTTTTTTGAGACTATTCAAATTTATACTTAAAAAACCAAAATAAATTAATTTTACATGGTATAATTGTCATCTATCCAAAGGAAAACAAGTTATATGTCAGGTGGGATTGTCATCGTAAATTATAATTATATAATTGATAAAATCAAGATGCAGAAATTGTAGATAAGCTAATAATTAAACACTTGTATAATAATAATAATAATACAAAAGTATTATCAGCAGCAATACCAAACATCCATAGAAAAATCTAAAAATTATTATTTAAGAACCTTTTTACCACATCACATCTTTAATTCCATAACACCGTATATAGTTCGTACGAAAAAAAAAAGGAGATTAATATAAAAATCTAAAAGCTCAGCATAAATAAATAAAAATTAACTTAATTGGCGCCAAAATCCACCTAGTTATCATGATCATCCATACGATCAGAAACTGCGTATTCTCTGAAACTGTTAATGAACACAAAATAGAACCCCATTCCTATATAGTCTCATGGAGAATTTCAATTCTTAACTTCAAACCACAATCAGCCTCCTCATTTTCTAACTCTCGCATCATACTAACGAACAACAAATAACTCATAACCATTAAAAATATTTTCCTATAACGAATCGACCAATAGTTGTTACGACCTCTCATCAGTGCATAAATCCCGAAATTCCATGTCCAAAGCAGAAAACAAGAACCATAGTCTAGAAACAAGAAAAATTCAGTGAATATCTCGATGTAATCAGGATCCATGGTAATAGCAATGGTCGGAATGTACGACAGCATCTGAATACCCACTGAGATTATACAAAATATTCTATCAACCTCGATCATAATGGGTCCAACATGAGTCCAAACCCAAACTATAAGTTGCATCACAATTAAAAGATGAAATACATCCCAGATCTTAGATATATACTGATATGAATCAAACCCATGAGCACATATGAAAGAAATGAAGCTGGATACCTTGATGAAGACGAGTCCTCCGAGCAGACGATCCAACCCGGAGAAAGCTGCATTCGTTTCTACCCAAGCGCTGATCCAGAACGAGCTAAGATACGCGATGTAAACGATGATGAAGCCACAATAGACAAAGCTTAGCATTCTGTCACAAAAACCCAGATCTTCTTCTTCACGAGGCTCCAGCGATGGAGGTCGAGGAGTGGTGCACTCCTCGGATATTTTTGGCTTCGGTTTCCTATGGCCGGGTTGTGGCATTTTCCTTTCGGTGGTTACAGATAACAAAATAAACAGAAGGAAGACGACGATTACAAGCTTGAAGGAGATAGCCATTTTTATCAGGAGACAAAAAGAAGGAGACGACGGATGGAAGAAGGAGAAAACTGAAAAGGGAGGGTGTATTTCTGTGGGGAAATTGTGTGCTGTTAGTCTGTTACTGAAAAGTTTTTATAATGGGTGAAACGGATTCGTGTTTAAATCCAATTGGGAGACTTTTGCAAATATATGGATATTTGGTTTTTGATAAAAATTCCACAGTTCTAATTTTTTATTTTTATTTTTTGTATATATTCTCTTATTTTCTTCTTCAGCTTTAATGCTATATAATATAATGACGTACACATGTTTAGGTTGTAGTTACGTTTAGTGGTGATTAGATTTTTATCTAATTTTTTATATATAATGAGTGTAATATAATTGTAATATTTGTTATAGGACACTTCAAGTAAATTTACCTAATCAGTGCTTTGGTTTTATTCTTTATTAACGTTAATATCATTAAATAACAATCAATGAAGAATATTTTTTGTTTGATTACTAAATAAATTTTTTTTTGGTCATCAAACGTAAAAACATCTAATTTCCGTGACTACTTGTATGTTTTAATGATAAATTCGATAAACTACAATTGTATCTTGCAATAAAATTAAACCAAACCTCCACATACATGAGAATAATAACAATTCACAAGCATACTACTGCTTGCAATGGATAGTAATCCGAACTGTCAAAATGTCTAGACCACACACAAGTGTAGCCCATTTTATCGTAGATGCATATGATCTTGATTAAAATTTCATTTCAAAAACTAAAAAGTTCTCCCCATTTCAAAAGCTCTATACAAAAGTATTTCATGTATGCAACAAGTTGTAGTTATAACATTTCACATAATGTAACCACATTTTAAGACAAATTATAAAAGAAGATAATGGTACATATTATATTAAAATATATGTGTTTTTGGTAACTCACATCAACTTGATGTAGATACGCTACTTCATTTCTCATTTTCTTGTGATGTTTTGGATTATTAGTTGACATCTAAAGCCCAAAGTTATACATATGTAACTAGTCCGAAATCAAACTCTTATAGTTTGGGGATTTCACTCTGCCACCTCATTAACCACTTCCAATAACTTTTATCGATAATGTATGATCTACTACCATGTTTCAGTAAAACTTATCAACTAAATAACATCTACAACACAATAATTGTATATGAATCTAGTATAGACTTTCAAGTTTTCTTCCAAATTTGACTTCAAGTACTAGATTTTACAACTGATTGTTACTAGAAACATGAGTACACTTTCTAAATGTGATTTAATTTGATAATCAATCCTATAATTAGTGATCAATAAAATAAATGAAAACTCATTTGGCATGATTCTCTAAAACCCATTTCAAGCTGTTAAAATATTCTTTAATTCAAATAAAGAACTAATCACTAAGAGCTTAACTTAGCTTATCAATATAATCAACATTGATGTTTCCTAAGTTAATTTTGATAATATAAGTTGTAAGTATAATGAATTTTTCCAAACTTTTATCAACTTAAGTTTAAAATCACCATTGAAGGCTATTGAAAGAAGTTACTAGTCTTTGGTGTCAAACTTAAACATTAATCTATAAAGAGTTCAAGATAAGTTTTGTATTTCTGTATTTGTGTAGGAGTGTATTGTGAAAGTTTTGTGCAGGTGTAGTCGGGTTTGTATGTGGGTTATCACTCGGGTTATGGGTGTATCCATGGAATGTGTAACCCGGCTATATAGCTGGAGACTACTCACGTTTGGCTGATTCAGATCAAGATATTTTTTAGAACTCTTTCTCTTTCTCTCGTTCTCTCATCTTCAGTATAGTTTTTGTTCATGTTCTAAAGTTTGTTCACAGATCTTACAGATTCTGTATTGATGATAGTTACATATGAGAGTGAGTGTATTTGTAGTAATGTTTCAGTTGTAATTTGCTTGATGTATAAATCATCTGTTTCATAGTGAATGAAATGATGAAGTTCGGAAATCACTGAGTTGTTTGGATTCTTTAGATGGTATCAGAGAAATAGGCTTCGTTCTTGTTCTTACAACGCTCGGTGAGATTGTTCGTCACTTGATCGTTGAGGTATATTCTGATTCTTCTCTTTTTTGTGTTATTCGTTTTTGAATCTGTTTGTTGTTGATCGATCTAAGTGTTCCTCTGAACTCTTATATTGTTGAACAATAAACTATTGGTCATTCGATTTGATTTTGGACTTATTCTTGTGAAATCAAATGAACTCTTCTTTTGTTGTTTCTTTCCTAGATCCTGGTACTGTGAGACGTGTTTATGTTCTTGCAGGTCTTTGTTGTGGGGATTCTTGTGGTTTATGACCATTGTATCTCGTGTGGATTATCATCGATCGGAAAAACTAATCGGTTAATCTTCTTGTCTGAAATAACTCTCTAGGGGTCGGATTTTATCACCGATAAACCTTAGTAGGGAACGGACAAGAAGAGTCGATTCCTTCTTACTTTGTCTCAAAGCACTGTGAGGAGTCTCTTGTTCCTTTCTTTCTATTTTTTATATATGTTTTGTTCCTTTTGTACTGGTTGTCTTGGGCTCCGACATACGTGGTGACCATCTGGACTTTGTATAAGTACAAAAGTGTGTTCTTGTTTTCTTTGTGTGTATTCTATATGGCTGGTGGTTCTACTGATCCACCTGGTGGAAGTGGAAAGGATGATTAAATTAATTTTGATGATTCTCTTTACATCCATCTTTCTGATAATGTTGTCACATCAATTATTACAACAAAATTAACTGGCAATGAAAATTTTAGACTATGGAGAAGCTCTATTTCTAGAGCTCTTAAGGCTAGAAATAAACTATGTTTTGTTGATGGTACCTTTAGAAGAAGTGATGTTGATATCCCCAAACAGACTAAACGGGATAGGGCTAATGCTGTTGTTTGTTCTTGGCTTTTGTCTTCCATTTATTAGAGTCAAGCTTATTTTGAAGTTGCAGAAGAAATTTGGGAAAATCTTTTTGAAACTTATAATAAATTTGATGGGTCAGTTGTGTTTAACATTCACCAACAGATTAATTATTCTCTTAAACAAAATGGTGTTTCTTTGTCAGGTTACTTCAATAAGCTTGATTCTTTATGGAAGGAATTTGATGGTCTTACTAGTTTAACTAGTGTACCTATGATGCTTCTATTAAACTTAAAGATCACTCTAATCTCATGAAACTTATGCAGTTTTTATCTGGTCTTGATGACTCTTATAGTCAGGTCAAAAGTCACATTTTATTAATGGATGCTTAACATAATGTAGAAACAGCTTTCTCTGTTGTGTCAAGAGAAGAATCCCTTCAAAGGAATGAGTCTTTGACTTCCTTTCAGTCATCTCAGTTAGTGACTAAGACTCAGCCGACTGCTTTTAATAACAGATTGAATAACAGACCTAATACTAACAAAAATAAGGGTCAACTGTTCAATGTAAGAACTGTGGTATTAAAGGACACACTGTAGAAAAGTGTTACAAGTTGATTGGATATCCCAAGGATTTTAAACCATGAAATGAAAATAGTAATCAGAATAATTTTGTGAAAAACTTTTCTGCTAATTCTTCTACTACTTCTTCTAGAAATGGAAGTACTTCTAATTTTTCTGATCCTAATGGGAATTCTGAGTTTCATTAACTCACTAAGGATCAATATGTCAAGTTCTTACAACTAATTGGTGATAGACATGTCAATGAAGAAGCATCCGTCAGTGTTAATATGGCAGGTACTTGTTTATTTCAAGCTTTTAATGCTTCTATTAATTCACCAAAATGGATTGTTAACTCAGGAGTTAATCAACATATGATTGCTTCTGAGTCACTACTTCATGAAACTTTGGGTGTGTCAAAGTTAGATTTGGTTGTTAGTCATCCTAATGGTACATCTGCTAAAATTGAAAAAATTGGTAATCTAAATTTGTCTGACTCTTTAACCCTGTTTGATGTATTTGATGTCCCTAATTTCAATGTGAATCTATTATCTGTTCATAAGGTTTGCAAAGATAGTAATTGTGAGGTTGTGTTCAATGAACATAGTTGTAAAATTCAGGGTTTATAGTCAAAGGTGATGGCGGGGAATGGTAGAGAGTTTGGATGTCTCCATTACATAAGTAGTGTACCTTCAGGTATTTCTTCTAGTACTTCTAAGTCCTCTTCTGTTTGTTGTGTGTCCAAACTGACTTGGCACCATAGACTAGGTCACCCTTCTGATCCATCTTTGTGTGTTTTAAAAACCAAACTTAGAATTGGTAATGAAATTCTTCCACCATATGATGTTTTTCACAAAGCTAAACAAACTAGAGAACCCTTTCATTTTAGTCAACATTCTACTTCTAAACTTGGTGAGTTGATTCATCTAGATGTATAGGGCCCCTATAGGGTGACAACTATTGAAGGATTTAGATATTTTTTGACCATTGTGGATGATTATACTAGGGCTATTTGGGTCTATCTTTTAAGGTCCAAAGATGAAGTTTATGATTGTATTGTTGTTTTATTTAATATTTTACTCAATTAGTTTTGTGTTAAAATTAAAGTTGTTAGATCAAATAATGGCACTGAGTGTTTAAATAATAGAATGAAACTTTTAATTGAGTCAAAAGGAATTTTGTATCAAACTTCTTGTGTTCATACTCCACAACAAAATGGGGATGTGGAGAGAAAACATTTTAAATGTTGCTAGGTCCCTAATGTTTCTGTCTGCTATTTCACTTAAATATTGGGGAGATGCAGTTTTAACTTCAGTTTTTTTAATCAATAGAACTCCTACTTCTGTTTTGAATGGTGCTTCTCCTTATGAACTTATTTAAAACAATGTTCCTGTTTTTGGTAAACTTAGAGTGTTTGGTTGTTTGTGTTTTGCCACTAAACTGAATATTTCTGACAAATTTTCTGAAAGAGTTGATAAATGTATTATTCTTGGATATTCTTCTGATAAAAAGGGTTACAAAGTTCTTAGTCTTGACTCAAATCTCATTTTTGTTTCCAGGGATGTAAAGTTCTATGAGTCTGTGTTTCCTTTCAAGCTTAAATCTTCATCTTTCACTAATAGATCTGATGTTCCTATGAATCCAAATGATTTGTTTTCTTATGATGAGTCATTAAATTCTAGTTCTATTCTTGATAACACTAGGGTAGAAACCTTGGAAAGTGACAACCAGTTGGATGGTGCTAATGCAGACAATGACCTAGATGAGACTTGTCCCTCTAATGTCAGCAACCGAACTGGTGGGGCATATGTGCCTCCCACTGGTGAGATGCTTCCAGGTTCTTCTACATTGATTGAGGAAAATGTTTTAAACAATTCTGGTCCTTCTGATAGTTTGTGAACTAGGGAAACTAGATCTAGAAGTAGCATTCACATGCCAATAAGATTTAGTGACTATGTTATATAAGGAAAACATAAATATGGCATAGAAAGATCTGTTAACTATTCAGCTCTTGATAACGATACTTTTTGTTTTGTTTCAAGTCTTAATAAAACTGTTGAACCAAAGAGTTAAAGTGAAGCAGCTTTAGATCCAAATTGGATCAAGGTCATAAATGAGGAAATGGAATCCCTCTATAGAAATAACACTTGGGAAATTCCTAATCTTCCCAAAGGTAGATGTGACAACCCGATATTTCAAGTCAATGTAATGACCTAAGTCAAATATTGTAATCTATTTTGAATTAATAAATAAATAAAAATAGCATTAGAAATGAAATGTTCAAAAGTCTCAATTGGGATACATAAAGTAATAGATATCGTAACAAGGTTTTCAAAAATGTAAAGAACATAAAAATCCGAGTTATAACGAAGAAGTTATGATCAATTGAAAATCCGCAACAAAACTGGTAAAAACAATATTAAGCGTAAAACGCGAATTTTCAATAAAATACTTTTTAGCCTTAAGTATCTAAACGAATGTTGTAGATATCATTAAACTGTGAACGTACATAAAAAGAACGTCCAAATCTGACTTCGTATGAGGAAGTTATGATTTTTCTAAGTTTCGGAGTAGAGGTAGACAGCTAAAAACTCGAAATAGAGATCGAGCGATATTTAGCCGACACGACCTAAACGAGATTTGAAGATCTCGACAATAGTACTATAACGGTAAAAAGACAGACGAAAACGGACATCGGATGAAGAAGTTGTGGATATTTGATGGACTTTTCCTGTCCCGACCTATTAAAAATATATAATTAAAAATAAATCAAAATTTTCCAACTAAGTCTAAATGAAAGTTGTTGATTATATTCTCACCTACGCGCGGATATAAAGAACGTCAAAAACAGAGCTCGTATGTGAAAGTTACGCATTTTAGAAGATCGTAAATTGAGAGAGAGTCAATGATCGAATCAAAGACACGTCCCGATAATGAGAGATCGATAGAACGCCTAGTGTAAACCCGACTTCGCTTGAGAGCATGATCGTTCGAGGCAACAAATCCATTCGTGTCTTATTCTAATTCATGATCTATATCTTATTCTTTAAATTTGGGGACGAAATTCCCTCTAATGGGGGGATAATCTAACAACCCGAAGTTGTTCATCGCCGAAAACCCATTCTACCCGTATAACTCGCCGTATATCGAAACATTCCGATGTCGTTTTTGGGTTTAGTTAATTAAAATTATATGTTTAATTGATGCTAATGAGTGTCCAAACCTCTTAGGAACTCATGAAATTAACCCAAAATGTTTAATTCATAAATTTAGAAATGTCCTCGCCGGGTTACGGAAACTTAATCGGGTGCGACCAAAAGCCCCGTTTAATTCCGGTAACGAGTAGAATTCCACCGTGTCCAAGTTTTGCAACCTATATAAACGTGTTAAACCTTTCATTTGAAGCTTTTTTTCTCTCTCACTACTCTCTCTCTAACCTCTCTCCTAAATCCAAATTTAAGGGTCCAAAACTCAATTTTAAGGCCTCAAATCCCTAAGGTACCTTCCTAACCTTAATCTATAGCATATTTGGCTTCCAAATTCGGGATTTAATCATGATTTAAGGCCTTGAATGTGAGTTTACGGCCTTGGTTGAAGCTTAGGCCGTAAACACATAGTTAAGGGGTTTTTAAGCCCTAAAACCCTTCCAAACCACAACTAGACTTTAGATATGGCTAAATGACTTCATGGAATGGACTTAAAACATTTTAGACATGGATTTTGAGGGACTTGAAGGAGTTTACGGGCAAGGCACATGCTTGGGCCGTAAACTCCTATATATGGGGTTTTTGTGACCTTAAACCCTTCCAAAACACTAATAAGGCTTAGATATGAATTTTAGAATATTGGTTTTAGCCTTAAAACACCTTAAGCACATTATTTGAAGGATAATTGAGAGTTTACGGCCAAGACTTATGCTTGGGCCGTAAACCCTTCATTTTGGGGTGTAAACTCCTTTAAAGGTGTTAGAAAGCCACTTTAACACCCCTAAAGCCTTAGAATAATTTTTAGAAGTGCATACAAACACGTTTTTAGCCTTAAAACATAATGAATCACACTTTAGGAGAGTTTACGGCCATGAGGGGGGTCTCATAGGCCGTAAACTCCAAAAACACCTCAAAACTTCCATAAAAATTCATGTAAGGCCTTGGAACAATTTTAGCAATCACATATGATTTTTTTGGAATAAATAACACAATTATTCATGAGTATATAGGAGTTTACGGTCATGAGTCCCATGCTAGGCCGTAAACTCCCTTAAGTATGTCCTTTGGTGTTTAAAATTCACTCCAAGCCCTTAAACCAAACCTAGAAATTTTCCCCTAAGTGTTTCAAGCCAAGTTGCACCATAAACCACCCCACCATGAGTTTACGACCATAAACTCATGGGGAATGGGTGTTCTGGGCCGAAAACTCATATATAAGTTTACTCTTGAAGAGTAAACACCAATTCCTAGTCATTCAAGTCCTTAAACGCCACTCGGGTCCCTCCAAACACTTGTAATGGAGTGTTTTCGCGACTAGAAGTATTGGTCCCTAACAATTAATTAATCTAAGTCCTAATTAGGTACAAATGTGTATCTTTTCATTATACTTAGGAATCCCGTGCATTTGCAAGCCCCGAACCAACGTTTAGCATCCTAGATCGTCACGTTTCTCGTCCAGTGAGTTCATACCCCTACGCTTTTCCGTGTTTTTCAATGTTTTCAGGGGGGAATACAAGCAAACTATAACTGTTTTCAAAACATAACATTGATGTGTTTCAAATAATATCTGGCAAATTTATAAACACTTTTACTCCTTATGTATTATGCTGAGCATAAGGGATGATTTATCAACTACAACTAAATGGATTTTAGTTAAGAAAATAACCAAACTAATCAAATTTTTATGGGAATAATTTGGGGTTCTTTAGTTCTCGTTTTATCATGTACTGATATGTGTATAAAATTATTAGATAAACTATGTCTGATTCAGTTTATCTCTGTATCATTTGAATGTATTGTCAGATAATTTCATTATATGTATCTATATTCACTGTATTATGTTTCATAATCTTTTGTATGTTTGATATCGTATGAGAACCATGTGAATAGTTTAGTACTAGTTTATGAGTTAGTCACTACCCTTTATGGATGATCAGTAAATCCTCCCAGGAAGTGTAACCAGAGTCTCCTGGAGGGAGAGCGAGGAATTTGTGAATAGATCTATTCGGGACTGACAATCCTACACCTTAACTGCTAGCTACAGTTAGGCGGGGACGCCTGGGGTGACAAATTCTGGATATCGTCCGACGTCTGACAAGCGTCAAGGAGGTCTCGTTGTCGTATCACCATGGTTACCCGACTCATAATATGTATTAATATAAGTTTATTCACGGCTTTGGTTTTGGATTTGATTTTATATCAATCTTTTATCTTCAGATCTTATATCTAGTTTGGGACGGTAATCCCATGGTTTAAAGTCTATAGGGTTCATATCGATTGCAGGATGTTATTCCTATGGTTAGAATCTATATCTAGTTCGGGATAATGATCCCATGGTTTTATCAAACAATCTTATATCTAGTTCGGGATAGTAACCCCATGAATTTATCAAACTATCTTATATCTATTTCGGGATAGTAATCCCATGGTTTTATCAAACTATTTTGTATCTAGTCCGGGATAGTAGTCTCATGGTTTCAGTCTATATTTTTAAGTATATCAAACTATCTTGTATCTAGTTCGGGATGATAGTCCCATGATATTAAATCTATTTGTAGTACGGGATGTTAGTCCCAAGGTTTTCAAACTACTTTCCATCTACAGTTCGTATAGTTAAAGTATTTTATACTTAATTCGGGATAGTAATCTCATGATTCTCAATATATAGTTTTGTGTATTAAACTATACTCTGTAATATTCAATTGGTCTTGTATTTAGGAAAATATGGGATTTTCCTGGGGTAACATATAACATGTAATCGAACTGTAATGAAAGATAACTAAACTGTTTTACATAAGAAAATATGGGATTATCTTGGATAACAAACATTTTCGGAAAACTAAAGGAAACTGGTACATTTTCACAAAATAGAACCGCTTATGAACTCACCAGCTTTATGCTGATTTTCAAACCGCTTGTATTCTCAGGTCCACGTTAGACAGGTACCCGATGATATCTTTTGGTGAAGACGGAGTGCTCAGAAGACTCGTATCAACTTTTGTTCATATGTTGTATGTATAAAACTTGTACAATTTACTTTTGAAACAAATGTAAACTTTTAAATATATGTAATGTAATGGTTGTTTACTGTGATTACTATGTACATTGGATTTGATACTCAACGTGGAGTCAACCCCGGAAATATTTCCGCCTTTGGTTTTCGGGGTGTGACAGATTGGTATCAGAGCCCTTGTTTATAGTGAACGGAGTATACCAAACCTTACGTGGTATAAAACTATAAACATTAAGGGGCCTAAGTGCTCTGAACTAAAAGTATTCCACAGAATGTAAGTATTTTCAAAAGTATACAAGTATACCGAGCCTTCGAGATCCGTAACTACAAGTAGAACAAAACATAAGTAAATTGGTGTTGTATGCTGCAGTTAAACCTGGGCAGTTATGTAGTCGTGTCTAGGGTCAATATAGCCTGGCCAACTATATTCATTCGAGACACGACCAACATGTGCTTGGGAGTGACTGTGGTATGCGGCATACCTAAAACTTACCTAATACCCCAAACAATGAGTCGTCGTTGCAGTGAATCATGAAATACTATAGGAGTATTTCTCGAGTCAATCCTTTGTAGAAAATCCTCGTATACGCGTTGCTCCTTGATCATTCCTCTAGCGATAAAATGTTCTGTCTTGATAACTCTTTCCTACTTTATCGCTTAATACGATGCTATATCTGTCTTGATGAGATATCCCTTGTTCCATATCTCTTGATTCAATTCAGAGGACTTATGATCCTCTCTTTCCTGATCTTTTTAGATCACGATGCCTCCAAGAAAGAGACCTAGCTCGAAGAACACCAACAACCCTCCACCACCACCTCCTCCTGAATTTGACCCTGTGATGTTCCAGGCAGCTGTCAATGCCGCGGTGGCAGCTGCTATGTCTCAAAGGAACTCGGATGGTTCCGGTGGTACTCAAACTCAAAACCAAGAAAATAGTCAGGGACACCAAAAAGGGGGTTCCTATAAAGAATTCATGAACGCTAAGCCCACATCCTTTGATGGAATCGGAGGTGTCATTTCCCTCACCCGATGGTTCGAGAAAATCGAATCAATCTTTGAAATATGCGCCTGCACCGAGTCTAACAAAGTTAAGTTCACCGCCTGCACCTTCCTTGATAAGGCCCTGACTTGGTGGAACGGCCGAGTCAAATCCCTAACTCTACCTGTAGCAAATGCTATGGGTTGGGAAGATATGAAGGAGCTTCTACTCGCAGAGTATTGCCCTCGGGGCGAAATTCAGAAGCTAGAACACGAACTCTGGAACCTAAAGATGAAGGGTTCCGACATAGCCTCTTATACTTCAAGATTCGATGATCTGGCGTTACTCTGTCCGGGAATGGTTACCCCGGAGAGTAAAAAGATTGAGAGGTTCATCTGGGGGTTGACCCAGCCAACCAAAGGGAATGTCTTGGCTGCGAAGCCAGACACCTATGACAGCGCTAAATGTCTTGCGCAAACCTTGATTGATCACGAAGACAGCTCTGATGAGGAGGCTACCACTCCCGAGCCAGTCACCAGTGGAGGTGGAAGCAAAAAGAAATTCTGGAACAAGAGGAAGGCCCAGAGTACGCAAGGGTCTTCTAAGAAATAGCAAACAGTAGCGGTCCATGCTGCTACTGCCCCTATTGTTGTTTCAGCTGTCGGGTCCACGGCCCAAACTCCTACCAGTGGATACACTGGTACCCTTCCTTGGTGTGGTAAGTGCAACTACCACCACCGCATTCCTGGTCCATGTCGCGAAAGGATCTGTGACAACTGCGACAAGAAGGGTCATCTTGCTCGAACCTGCAGAAAACCAGCCAAATCAACGAACCAATCATCCGGAGCGGGAATCAGTCCAGCCTGCTACAATTGTGGCGAAGTAGGGCACTTCAAAAGAAATTGCCCCAAAGCAGCTATAATCGCTGATCCCACTGTCTCCGCAAGTATACTTCTCTTTGATAATTCTTATACTTGCAACTCTTTACGATTCTAGTACCAGAAGGGAAACTTTTCACGAAATACTTTCATGCTATGTTGGACATGTAATGACCGAGTCTCATTCATGTTGTTATCTTTTAGTTTCAAAAGGGTCGCTAATCTAGATCCTTTCCCCGACCCATCTCTTGTGATCTTCGGCATCAAACCTTCGTATCATTTCATGCCTTAAAGCTCAAAAGTTTTCCCGATAGGAATTGCCATGCATCCCTCGTTTCTATGATCATTAAGAAACGGGAAGTCAGCAGCTCTTTTCCTTAAAGGTCTTTCCCGAAGAATTCCCGAGAATTCCTTTCGAATGTTTAACTTAGTTCCACATCGGCCTAATCTCTGGATCTACCTCGTGACCGAACCTCAGTGAGAATGACATGTTCGAAACGGTGACCAAGAACTGATATGATCACTACGGATTAGTAGTGGTATCCTTTCGGTCGAATCTCTTTCCCTCGATCATGTAGCCAAGCAAAGTAGTCGTAACCGTGTACTTTTCCAACGTCTACGGCGATAGGAAATAAGTCAGCACCGAATATACCCATTGAAACCTGTCGATTCTTGGGTCCCATGGACTAATATCGCAGTCTCACCCATAAATTTCTTCTAAAGCCATCAAACCCTTAGCTACCCGGCTCCTTGAAGATGTGCCTTCCTGTTGGAGCGTCTGTCCTGTTGAAGGCTTTATCCCAAAAAATCATGATGTGCTTTGAGAAGTGTAGAATACTTCCCTCGTGATACAGTAGACTCTTCGTGATCCTCATAGAATCGATTTCATAACTTTCCAACTTCGGCTACCCTCAGAACTTAGTAACATCCATCCGGTACTTCACGTCTCGAATCCTTAGAAGTACCTATCCAACGAACCTTAGTGATTCCTTTGAGGAAACCTAAGTCATCCAGGGCTGAAACTTCCATGGGAGAACCGATTGAGATCGTAAATTGAGAGAGAGTAAATGATCGAATCAAAGACACGTCCCGATAGTGAGAGATCGATAGAACGCCTAGTGTAAACCCGACTTCGCTTGAGAGCATGATCGTTCGAGGCAACAAATCCATTCGTGTCTTAGTCTAATTCATGATCTATATCTTATTCTATGAATTTGGGGACGAAATTCCCTCTAACGGGGGGATAATGTAACAACCCGAAGTTGTTCATCGCCGGAAACCCATTCTACCCGTATAACTCGCCGTATATCGAAACATTCTGATGTCGTTTTTGGGTTTATTTAATTAAACTTATATGTTTAATTGATGCTAATGAGTGTCCAAACCTCTTAGGAACTCATGAAATTAACCCAAAATGTTTAATTCATAAATTTAGAAATGTCCTCGCCGGGTTACGGAAACTTAATCGGGTGCGACCAAAAGCCCCGTTTAATGCCAGTATCGGGTAGAATTCCACCGTGTCCAAGTTTTGCAACCTATATAAACGAGTTAAACCTTTCATTTGAAGCTTTTTCTCTCTCTCACTACTCTCTCTCTCTAACCTCTCTCCTAAATCCAAATTTAAGGGTCCAAAACTCAATTTTAAGGCCTCAAATCCCTAAGGTACCTTCCTAACCTTAATGTATAGCATATTTTGCTTCCAAATTCGGGATTTAATCATAATTTAAGGCCTTGAATGTGAGTTTACGGCCTTGGTTGAAGCTTATATAACGCCTGTGTTTCTGGGCTTGCCATTTTTAGCAATGTAATAGTCTAGGTTAACCTTTGTAACCCGTTTTGAAATAATAAGAATGTATTATTTGAGTGTTATGTGTTTTGTGCTTAATTGCTTAATTATGTGGTCTGATTAATTAAGAATAAAAATAAGCGTCAAAATTTAAGTGTAAAATGAACTTAATATCTTTGGTTAATGTTGTAGTAGTTGAAACGAGGTTTTCGAATATACATAGAACGCCAAAATCTGACTTCGTATGAGGAAGTTATGATTTATCGAAGTTTCGACTTAGCGGTATGCAGCCTGAAATACTCGATTTGAGATCGAGCGGTTTTTAGCCGAAACAATCTAAACGAGGATCGAAGGTCTCGTTGTTGGTATCGAAGCGATAAAAGTTAGGCGAGAACGGACGTCAAACGAAGAAGTTATGAATTTATAACAAAGTTTTTCTATCGCGGCCTATTAAAAATAAATATTAAAAATAAATAATAAAAATAAATTCAAAATTTGCCGACGGAGTCTAAACGAAAGTTGTAGAGCGTAGTCTCACCTTTCCGTGGATATAAAGAACGTCGAAAACGGAGTTCGTATGAAGAAGATATGAATTTCCGAAGTTTGATAAATAAATTGTATTTATTTTTAATTGAAAAATCCGGCATTATCCGAAGGGGGATTCAGCAGTCCGATCCGACGTACGCCCCGCGTACTCCGAAGAGTGTCGACACTTCGGATGACGCATGCAGTGATGACTTCGGAGGCCAGTACTCCCCGCGTACTCCGAGGCTCCAGCCTCCTATAAATAGGATGCGAGGGCAGCCGACTATTTTGCTAATTTCCTCTCTTCTCTCTCCCGTTTTGCATCGTTTTGTGTGCCAGAAATACCCCGAAGCCCCGGTATTATTCTCGAGCCCCGAGGCAAGTCCCGAGATCCCGAAGAACCCGAGAAGTGCAGTTCCTGAGCAGAAGCTCTGCCCGCGAGAAGTTCGATTTTTGTGGAGATCTTCCAGATCTGCTATGGATTACTACTTCTGCAAGTCGTAGTGCCGTCCAATCATCTTCTGATCAAGTGAGTGTATACTACCTTTCATAAACACAATAATAATACAAGTATGGTTTGAGTGTATTAAGTAAATTGTGGTTTATATGTGTGAGGGTGTAGTTACTTTCTTCTAACGAGTAACTATGAAGTACTTTATACGATATACTTGTTATGTGTATATTTTGTGATTGTATGCGTGAATGGATATTCACTTTATTCTATCTCATAGATTTGAATTGTTTCTATGGAATACGTGTTATGTGGTATGCCTCATCTGTTATGTGGAATATATATTGAATGAAAATGATATACAGGTTTTAAACTATGTATGAAAATATATATTTTTATCTACTAATATGTTGGGTAGAACATGGGTAGATAGTTAGTGTGTAATAAACAGATGAGAGGCCTCGATGTTGTTGTTGTTGTTGATCTAGTTATTCAGCGGAGTATGGATAACGACCACGGACTCTTTCTAGACAGTCCAGTGGAACGCTAGCAGGTTCATAACCTGTAGGTGTTGTGAAGGATGTGTTCACCGGTGTACTCTATCCCCCTCATGGTTGCCTTTAGGATATCTATTGTTGAGGAAACCCCTTAGCAGTAATGTCCGTCCCGATGAAAATCCTAGATTAGGTCCCTTGAGATAGATGTTGTTTTAGGGACGCAAAGTGAGGATAACGGGAATGGGTAATCGGGATAGTGATTGGTTGGTGAAATTAAATATAACTTATTTATTGTGGGTTGAAAACCCTATATGCTCACCAGGCTCCCAAGCCTGACCCACTAAGTTTTATTTGTATTACAGGAAGTGGCACAAGGGCATAAGATGGATGAACCATCAAGTTGTTTTGTTTACAAGTCTGTATATGTATATATTTGTTGAATGACTTGTAATGTTATCGTTTATGTTTTATGGTCTGTATCGGAACATGACATCCCGAGTTTTGATTATATAATGAAAATGCATCTCTTGATGAAATGCTTTGATAAATATTATTTTATCATGTTTTGTTTTGGGAACAAATTCTGCAACTCTTTCAAATCAAAAGGATTTACTCTGAAATTATTTTAAAAGCATAAATGAAAATCGGTCTTTTCTGGCCGAGATTTTGGGGATGTCACAGTTGGTATCAGAGCATTAGTTTAAGCAAACTAGGAATTTGTAGGATTTCTAGACTTAAACTTAGAATGCTAAGTGGAATTTTGAGGTGTGTGTCTGTTGGATTTTTAGACACGAGCACTAGTTTATTTTAGGAAAGTTGCCTAAAATGCTTTTATGTGCTAAATGTTATATGTTGCCATATATGATATTAATTGTTCGGATCTACGGTCTGTGGCCGACCGGATCTGGAAACCTTATGTGTGTAGGATTCTAAGCGTATGTCTACATTATTAGAACTAGCATGTAAACGTTTCGGAGTAATAAGGATGATTTGAATATCTATCGTGAATGAGGATCTAATTTCACCTTATTCGGTGTGTAGATCAAAATGGTGAGAACAAGGAGTGGCGTTGGAAACGCAGATGAAAACAGGAATCAACCGCCAGTTATTGAGCAAATACATGTTGTAGCAGCAGCACCAGAACCAATAACAATGGCTTCGGTGCAAGCCATGATTCGGGCTATGCTAGCCGAACAAAGGGAGGAGATGCGACAGATGTTGCATGATAATAGGGATGAACCTATCATACCTATTGAGGAACCCGAATTGATTCCCGAGCAATCGGAGGAAGGGAACAATAGTCGCATGATGAGTCAAGTTGGGACTCAAGGAGAACGAAGGAAAGATCCAGAAAGGATGGGCGATTGTACAAGAATTTCTTGGGCACCAAACCGCCAAGTCTTTCTGGAAGCCCAAAGCCTGTTGAGATAATGGATTGGATCTCCGAGATGGAGATGGTATTTGAAAGTTGCGACTATAGCAACAAACAGAAGACCGTCTTTGCGGTTAGACAACTGAAGACTGGAGTCTTGAGTTGGTGGAAGTTGTTGGCAGATACTATGCCACGAGGAGAAGCCCTGAAAATGTCATGGGAGGAGTTCTTGGAACAACTAAGGGTCCAGTATTGTTCAAAGATAGATCTGATTGATCTGAACAATGAGTTCCAAAACTTGAAGAAAGGGAAGATGAGCATAGATGACTATGCTACTGCATTTACTGAGAAAATGAAGTTGTTTCCGTACCTAGTGCCAACGGAACTCTCCAAGATTGAGAGGTTTGCTAATGGACTGCCTGCCGACTTTGGTCCGACAGTCAAGATGGCAACCACTCTGAAAACGGCCGTTCGTGCAGCTAAGAATGTGGAGGCCCAGCAAAAGGAAAAGGGTCTGGAAAGGATAGATGTTGGAGAAAAGAGGAAGTTCGATGGAACTTCAGGGTCCAACAAGAAAAACAAGTTCTCGAAGTCTGGTTCGAGGGGAAGTGGAGGCGAAGCAAAATGGTGCGACAAATGTATGAAGAAGCATCATGGAAGATGTGAGGTGGTGAACACATGCTACAAGTGTGGAAAGCCAGGGCACTATGCCAATGAATGTACCCTCACTAAGAAAGTTTGCTATGGTTGTGGTGAGGAGGGATACATGTCGAGGGACTGCCCGAAGAAGAAGGAGGCAGATAGACCCAACATTCCACCAAAGCCAAAGGCGAGAGCATTCCAGATGACACTGGAAGCTGATAAAGATGAAGCTGATGTCACTTCAGGTACCTTTCTCGTTAACGAATTGCCTGCCCAAATTTTATTTGATTCTGGAGCCAACTACTCCTTTATATCGCATGAATTTGGTAGAAAGCTAGCTTTGCCTGTTGTTAGACTAGATGATGCCTTATTAGTCGAAGTTGCTAGTGGCAAGTTTGTACCTGTTAGCCATCGTATGAAAAACATCTTAATTGATCTGAATGGGAATAAGTTCCATGAGGAATTATTGCCTATCGAACTTAATGGTTTCGACATCGTATTGGGAATAGATTGGCTTAGCGCCAATGACGCCGAAATTTTATGCAAGAAGAAAATACTCAAAGTAAACCCGCCTGGGAAAGATTCGTTTATGGTGTATGGGGACAAACGCAGAGTGAATTCTGGAATCATTTCATTGATGAAAGCCAGAAAATGTTTGACCAAGGGGTGTACATCATACTTAGCATTTGTGATCGATGCTAAGAAGGAAAAAAAGGTGATGCAGAATATTCCAGTTGTGTGTGATTATCCGGAAGTATTTCCTGAAGATCTTCCTGGATTACCGCCTGATAGACAAGTGGAATTCCGTATTGACTTGTTGCCAGGAACAACGCCAATTGCGAAAGCACCTTATCGATTAGCACTGACAGAGATGAAGGAGCTAATGATGCAACTTCAGGAGTTATTGGACAAAGGTTTCATTAGACCTAGTTCATCGCCCTGGGGAGCTCCGGTGTTATTCGTGAAGAAGAAAGATGGAAGTATGAGAATGTGCATTGATTACCGAGAGCTGAACAAGACAACAATAAAGAATAGATATCCGTTGCCAAGGATTGATGACCTGTTTGATCAATTGCAAGGTTCGAGCTATTTCTCGAAGATCGACCTAAGGTCAGGATATCATCAACTAAAAGTAAGAGAGCAAGATATCGAGAAGACTGCATTCAGAACTAGATATGGACACTACGAGTTCTTGGTTATGTCGTTTGGACTAACCAATGCTCCGGCAGCGTTAATGGATTTGATGAATAGGGTTTGTAATCCTTCCTTGATAAATCCGTGATAGTGTTCATAGACGACATTTTGATTTACTCGAAAGGCCAGGAGGAGCATGGCAGACACTTGCGAGAAGTGTTAGAAGTCTTGAAGAAGGAGAAGCTGTATGCTAAGTTCTCCAAATGTGATTTTTGGATTCGTGAAGTCCAATTCTTGGGTCACGTGGTCAACCAAGAAGGTATAATGGTTGATCCAGCAAAGATTGAAGCGGTGATGAAGTGGGAACAACCAAAAAGTCCCACGGAGATTCGAAGCTTTTTAGGATTAGCCGGATATTACCGAAGGTTTATCCAAGGCTTTTCTTCGATCGCTACTCCGTTGACAGCTTTGACCCACAAAGGAGCTACTTATGCTTGGAGTGAGAAGCATAAAGAAGCATTCGAGAAGCTAAAGAAGAAGCTATGCGAGGCACCGATACTTTCTCTACCCGATGGAGTTGAAGACTTCGCTGTTTATAGCGATGCGTCTGGGGTTGGATTGGGTTGTGTTTTGACCCAAAGAGAAAAGGTGATAGCATATGTGTCTCAACAGCTGAAAGAGCATGAAAAGAACTACCCGACTCATGATTTGGAGTTGGCAGCGGTAGTTTTCGCTCTGAAAATATGGAGGCATTACCTCTATGGCACGAAGTGCAAACTTTTCACTGATCATAAGAGTCTCCAATATCTCTTTAATCAGAAAGAATTGAATATGAGGCAACGACGCTGGCTAGAATTACTTAAGGACTACGACTGCGAGATACTTTACCACCCCGGTAAAGCTAATGTTGTTGCTGATGCTCTCAGTCGGAAAGTCAATCTTGAAAGGAAAAGGCCAAGAGCGTTGAGAATTGAAGTTGTCTCGACTATTGTGGAAAGTATAAAGAAAGCTCAAGAGGAAGATTCTGAAAAGAATGACCGAAAGGAGGAACGTTTGGGCAAAATGTTGGTATTCGGTGTAAACAGTCACGGACTAAAGGTGTTCCAAGATCGGATTTGGGTACCTAAGTCTGGAGGAATTAGAGATCCTCTGATGGAAGAAGCTCACAAGACCATGTACTCGATTCATCCGGGTAGCACTAAAATGTATAGGGACCTGAAACCCTACTACTGGTGGCCGACGATGAAGCTTGATGTTGCAAAGTATGTGGCTGAGTGTGTGACTTGCGCGAGAGTCAAGAAACAACATCAGAAACCGTACGGGAGTTTAGAACCTTTACCTGTACCTATGGGTAAGTGGGAAGACATTGCTATGGATTTTGTCACTAAACTGCCCAGAACAAGGAATGGTCACGACATGATTTGGGTGGTCGTTGATCGATTCACTAAGAGTGCGCATTTCGTAGCGGCCAAGGAGAAATGGTCTATGGAGAAGCTTGCGAATTCTTATGTAAAGGAAATTGTGAGGCTTCACGGTGTTCCGTTAACGATTGTGTCGGATCGTGATAGCCGTTTCACCTCACGATTTTGGAAAAGTCTACAAGAGGAATTGGGTACCAAGTTGTGTTTAAGTACAACTTACCATCGGCAGACTGATGGTCATAGCGAACGAACGATACAAACGCTTGAAGATATGCTGAGAGCATGTACTCTGGAATTTCTAGGTAATTGGGATGAACATTTACCATTGGTAGAATTTTCCTATAATAATAGTTTCCACTCGAGCATTAAGATGGCACCTTACCAAGCTTTGTATGGACAGAAGTGTCGTACGCCATCTTTTTGGCTTGAGGCTGAGGAAAAGCAGTTTATGGGACCGGAGATAGTCCATCAAACTGCTGAAAAGTTGAAAATAATTAGGGAAAGAATGTTAGCAGCTCAGGATCGTCAAAAGAGCTATGCTGACAAGAAGCGAAGACCGATGACTTTTGAGGTTGGTGATTCGGTTTTGCTTAAAGTCTCGCCGTGGAAGAGACTTATAAGATTTGGTAAAAGGGGAAAGTTGAGTCCAAGGTTTATTGGACCGTTTAAAGTTCTACAGAGGATTGGGAACCAAGCTTACAAGCTCGAACTACCAGAAGAACTGAATGGAATTCATAACACTTTTCATGTGTGTTATTTGAGGAAGTTCACGGGAGAAGTTCCCGACATAATTCCAATTTCTGAATTGAGAATTGATGAGAACAAAAGGTTGATTGAGGAACCAGAGGCAATTGTTGACCGAAAGACTAAGAAATTGCGACGCAAGATGGTTGGGTTAGTGCTTGTCCGATGGAAACACACGAATGGGCTGAATCTCACCTGGGAGACGGAGAGTGACATGATGGGTCGCTATCCGCATTTGTGTGTTGACGTGTGATTCCGGGGACGGAATCATTCTAAGGTGGAGAGAATTGTAACGCCTGTGTTTCTGGGCTTGCCATTTTTAGCAATGTAATAGTCTAGGTTAACCTTTGTAACCCATTTTGAAATAATAAGAATGTAATATTTGAGTGTTATGTGTTTTGTGCTTAATTGCTTAATTATGTGGTCTGATTAATTAAGAATAAAAATAAGCGTCAAAATTTATGTGTAAAATGAACTTAATATCTTTGGTTAATGTTGTAGTAGTTGAAACGAGGTTTCCGAATATATATAGAACGCCCAAATCTGACTTCGTATGAGGAAGTTATGATTTATCGAAGTTTCGACTTAGCGGTACGCAGCCTGAAATACTAGATTTGAGATCGAGCGGTTTTTAGCCGAAACAATCTAAACGAGGATCGAAGGTCTCGTTGTTGGTATCGAAGCGATAAAAGTTAGGCAAGAACGGACATCAAACGAAGAAGTTGTGAATTTAAAATGAAATTTTTCTGTCGCGGCATTAAAAATAAATAATAAAAATAAAATCAAAATTTGCCGACGGAGTCTAAACGAAAGTTGTAGAGCGTAGTCTCACCTTTCCGTGGATATAAAGAACGTCGAAAACAGAGTTCGTATGAAGAAGATATGAATTTCCGAAGTTTGATAAATAAATTGTATTTATTTTTAATTGAAAAATCCGGCATTATCCGAAGGGGGAGTCAGCAGTCCGATTCGACGTACGCGCCGCGTACTCCGAAGAGTGTCGACACTTCGGATGACGCATGCAGTGACGACTTCGGAGACCAGTACGCCCCGCGTACTCCGAGGCTCCAGCCTCCTATAAATAGGATGCGAGGGCAGCCGGCTATTTTGCTAATTTCCTCTCCTCTCTCTCCCGTTTTGCATCGTTTTGTGTGCCAGAAATACCCCGAAGCCCCGGTATTAGTCTCGAGCCCCGAGGCAAGTCCCGAGATCCCGAGAAGTGCGGTTCCCGAACCGAAGCTCTGCCCGCGAGAAGTTCGATTTTTGTGGAGATCTTCCAGATCTGCTATGGATTACTACTTCTACAAGTCGTAGTGCCGTCCGATCATCTTCTGATCAAGTGAGTGTATACTACCTTTCATAAACACGATAATAATACAAGTACGGTTTGAGTGTATTAAGTAAATTGTGGTTTATATGTGTAAGGGTGTAGTTACTTTCTTCTAACGAGTAACTATGAAGTATTTTATACGATATACTTGTTATGTGTATATTTTGTGATTGTATGCGTGAATGGATATTCACTTTATTCTATCTCATAGATTTGAATTGTTTCTATGGAATACATGTTATGTGGTATGCCTCATCTGTTATGTGGAATATATATTGAATGAAAATGATATACAGGTTTTAAACTATGTATGAAAATATATATTTTTATCTACTAATATGTTGGGTAGAACATGGGTAGATAGTTGGTGTGTAATAAACAGATGAGAGGCCTCGATGTTGTTGTTGTTGATCTAGTTATTCAGCGGAGTATGGATAACGACCACAGACTCTTTCTAGACATTCCAGTGGAACGCTAGCAGGTTCATAACCTGTAGGTGTTGTGAACGATGTGTTCACCGGTGTACTCTATCCCCCTCATGGTTGCCTTTAGGATATCTATTGTTGAGGAAACCCCTTAGCAGTAATGTCCGTCCCGATGAAAATCCTAGATTAGGTCCCTTGAGATAGATGTTGTTTTAGGGACGTAAAGTGAGGATAACGGGAATGGGTAATCGGGATAGTGATTGGTTGGTGAAATTAAATATAACTTATTTATTGTGGGTTGAAAATCCTATATGCTCACCAGGCTCCCAAGCCTGACCCACTCAGTTTTATTTGTATTACAGGAAGTGGCACAAGGGCATAAGATGGATGAACCATCAAGTTGTTTTGTTTACAAGTCTGTATATGTATATATTTGTTGAATGACTTGTAATGTTATCGTTTATGCTTTATGGTATGTATCGGAACATGACATCCCGAGTTTTGATTATATAATGAAAATGCATCTCTTGATGAAATGTTTTGATAAATATTATTTTATCATGTTTTGTTTTGGGAACAAATTCCTCAACTCTTTCAAATCAAAAGGATTTACTCTGAAATTATTTTAAAAGCATAAATGAAAATCGGTCTTTTCTGGCCGAGATTTTGGGGATGTCACAGCTTAGGCCGTAAACACATAGTTAAGGGGTTTTTAAGCCCTAAAACCCTTCCAAACCACAACTAGACTTTAGATATGGCTAAATGACTTCATGGAATGGACTTAAAACATTTTAGACATGGATTTTGAGGGACTTGAAGGAGTTTACGGCCAAGGCACATGCTTGGGCCGTAAACTCATATATATGGGGTTTTTTGTGACCTTAAACCCTTCCAAAACACTAATAAGGCTTAGATATGAATTTTAGAATATTGGTTTTAGCCTTAGAACACCTTATACACATTATTTGAAGGATAATTGAGAGTTTACGGCCAAGACTTATGCTTGGGCCGTAAACCCTTCATTTTGGGGTGTAAACTCCTTTAAAGGTGTTAGAAAGCCACTTTAACACCCCTAAAGCCTTAGAATAATTTTTAGAAGTGCATACAAACAAGTGTTTGGACTTAAAACATAATGAATCACACTTTAGGAGAGTTTACGGCCATGAGGGGGGTCTCATAGGCCGTAAACTCCAAAAACACCTCAAAACTTCCATAAAAATTCATGTAAGGCCTTGGAACAATTTTAGCAATCACATATGATTTTTTTGGAATAAATAACACAATTATTCATGAGTATATAGGAGTTTACGGCCATGAGTCCCATGCTAGGCCGTAAACTCCCTTAAGTATGTCCTTTGGTGTTTAAAATTCACTCCAAGCCCTTAAACCAAACCTAGAAATTTTCCCCTAAGTGTTTCAAGCCAAGTTGCACCATAAACCACCCCACCATGAGTTTACGACCATAAACTCATGGGGAATGGGTGTTCTGGGCCGAAAACTCATATATAAGTTTACTCTTGAAGAGTAAACACCAATTCCTAGTCATTCAAGTCCTTAAACGCCACTCGGGTCCCTCCAAACACTTGTAATGGAGTGTTTTCGCGACTAGAATTATTGGTCCCTAACAATTAATTAATCTAAGTCCTAATTAGGTACAAATGTGTATCTTTTCATTATACTTAGGAATCCCGTGCATTTGCAAGCCCCGAACCAACGTTTAGCATCCTAGATCGTCACGTTTCTCGTCCAGTGAGTTCATACCCCTACGCTTTTCCGTGTTTTTCAATGTTTTCAGGGGGGAATACAAGCAAACTATAACTGTTTTCAAAACATAACATTGATGTGTTTCAAATAATATCTGGCAAATTTATAAACAATTTTACTCCTTACGTATTATGCTGAGCATAAGGGATGATTTATCAACTACAACTAAATGGATTTTAGTTAAGAAAATAACCAAACTAATCAAATTTTTATGGGAATAATTTGGGGTTCTTTAGTTCTCATTTTATCATGTACTGATATGTGTATAAAATTATTAGATAAACTATGTCTGATTTAGTTTATCTCTGTATCATTTGAATGTATTGCCAGATAATTTCATTGTATGTATCTATATTCACTGTATTATGTTTCATAATCTTTTGTATGTTTGATATCGTATGAGAACCCTGTGAATAGTTTAGTACTAGTTTGTGAGTTAGTCACTACCCTTTATGGATGATCAGTAAATCCTCCCCGGAAGTGTAACCAGAGTCTCCTGGAGGGAGAGCGAGGAATTTGTGAATAGATCTATTCGGGACTGACAATCCCACACCTTAACTGCTAGCTACAGTTAGGCGGGCACGCCTGGGGTGACAAATTTTGGATATCGTCCAACGTCTGACAAGCGTCAAGGAGGTCTCGTTGTCGTATCAACATGGTTACCCGACTCACAATATGTATTAATATAAGTTTATTCACGGCTTTGGTTTTGGATTTGATTTTATATCAATCTTCTATCTTCAGATCTTATATCTAGTTTGGGACGGTAATCCCATGGTTTAAAGTCTATAGGGTTCATATCGATTGCAGGATGTTATTCCTATGGTTAGAATCTATATCTAGTTCGGGATAATGATCCCATGGTTTTATCAAACAATCTTATATCTAGTTCGGGATAGTAACCCCATGAATTTATCAAACTATCTTATATCTATTTCGGGATAGTAATCCCATGGTTTTATCAAACTATTTTGTATCTAGTCCGGGATAGTAGTCCCATGGTTTCAGTCTATATTTTTAAGTATATCAAACTATCTTGTATCTAGTTCGGGATGATAGTCCCATGATATTAAATCTATTTGTAGTACGGGATGTTAGTCCTAAGGTTTTCAAACTACTTTCCATCTACAGTTCGTATAGTTAAAGTATTTTATACTTAATTCGGGATAGTAATCTCATGATTCTCAATATATAGTTTTGTGTATTAAACTATACTCTGTAATATTCAATTGGTCTTGTATTTAGGAAAATATGGGATTTTCCTGGGGTAACATATAACATGTAATCGAACTGTAATGAAAGATAACTAAACTGTTTTACATAAGAAAATATGGGATTTTCTTGGATAACAAACCTTTTCGGAAAACTAAAGGAAACTGGTATATTTTCACAAAACAGAACCGCTTATGAACTCACCAGCTTTATGCTGACTTTCAAACCGCTTGTATTCTCAGGTCCACGTTAGACAGGTACCCGACGATATCTTTTGGTGAAGACGGAGTGCTCAGAAGACTCGTCTCAACTTTTGTTCATATGTTATATGTATAAAACTTGTACAATTTACTTTTGAAACAAATGTAAACTTTTAAATATATGTAATGTAATGGTTGTTTACTGTGATTACTATGTACATTGGATTTGATACTCAACGTGGAGTCAACCCCGGAAATGTTTCCACCTTTTGTTTTCGGGGTGTGACATTAGTGATTATATATACATATATAAATCTACTCACACTATTTTAGGTATGGAGAATACTTATGCATTCCGGTTTTTGGAAGTTTTAAAACTACTATTCATTTATGGAAAATATTGGATTTTCTAGAAACAAACTCAGTTACTTTATACAAAAAGTCATTCAATTCTTATACAAAAACGCTTATGAACTCACCAACTTAATTGTTGACACTTTTTCCAAACTACTTGTATTTCTCAGGGATTTAGTAATACAGGTAACAATAGCATTTGGGGAAGGGACGCTAAGGCGTCAATTTCAAACTTATTTTATCATCATAATGTAATTTCTTTTGAAACATATAATACAATCAACAATGTAATTTTTTAAATTATATTTATGATGGTTGTGTTTGCTTTCTTTACTATTTATTCAACTGTTATGATACTACATGAAGTCATCCGCCCTCGAACGATTATGTCGTTTTGGTTTGGGGGTGTGACAGTAGAAAAGCCATTGGATATCGTTGGATATATAAAATTAAATATATGTCTAATGGTGATATAGAAAGATATAAAGCCAGGCTTGTAGCCAAAATATATAATCAAAGGGAAGGAATAGATTATGAGGAGACTTTTTCTCCTGTAGCCAAAATTGTAACAATTCAAGTGGTCCTCTCTTTGGTTGTTTATAATTCTTGGCCTCTTTTTCAACTTGATATCATTAATGCATTTTTATATGGGAACTTATCTGAAAGTGTTTTTATGAGTCAACCTGAAGGGTATCATTCAAAGGGTGATATTATAGTGTGTAGATTTTTGAAATCACTTTATGGACTTAAGCAGACCCCTAGAAAATGGAATGAGAAGTTGTGTTCTTCTCTTTCCAGCTTTGGATTCAAACAAAGTATAAATGATTATTCCTTGTTTGTTAGAAATCTTCAAGATACTTTTGTTGTTCTTCTTGTTTATGTGGATGATATCATTTTAACCGGAAACAATGAAACTGAATTGAATAATGTCAAAATTTTCCTTAAATCTCAGTTTTTGATCAAGGATCTTGGTGATCTAAAGTATTTTCTAGGTATAGAAGTTTTAAGAACTGATAATGGTATCTGTCTTAATCAAAGAAAATATTGCATGTAATTGCTTCATGAGTTTGGTATGCTTGCATGCAAGCCTGTTAAAACTCCTCTAGAGTCCAATCTTCTTATTAAAAGAGAATCAGATCTTGATAAATCAGATTACTTGGTTAATATAACTGAGTATCAAAAACTTATTGGAAAATTGATTTATCTAACTATTACAAGGCCTGGTATTTCTTATGTTGTTAGTTGTTAAGTCAGTACATGCACAGACCCTACAAGTCTCATCTTAATATTGCTTTCAGGTTGTTGAGATATTTGAAAAATTGTCCAGGTATGGGTATTCATTTGATTAAGTCTAATTCTTTTGATTTAATTGGTTGTCTTTGTAGATGCAGACTGGGCTAAATGTTTGTTTATTCGTAGGTCTGTGTCTGGTTATCTTGTATATTTAGGAGGTTCTCTTGTCTCTTGGAAGAGCAAGAAGCAGAGTACTATTTCTCGCTCCTCCACAGAGTCAGAATACAGGGCTTTCGGAAGCATAACCTGTGAAATTATATGGATTTTAAAGTTACTTCATGATTTGAATATAAAACCAAAATTACCTGTAAAAGTTTTCTGTGATAATGAATCTGCAATCAAGTTAGCTTTAAATCCTGTCTTTTATGAAAGGACAAAACATTTTGAAGTTGATCTTCATTTTGTTAGAGAAAAAAATTGAAAATGGAATATTAAAAGTTAATAAGATTTTGTCTTCAGATCAAAATGCAGATATATTAACTAAGTCTCTTGGTAGTAGTCAACGTGAATATATTTTGAATAGACTTAATATGATTAATGTTTTTAAGAGTAACTGGGAATATGTTTCCTCAAATTAATGTTTAGTTTGAGGGGGCATGTTGGAAGAAGTTACTAGTCTTTGGTGTCAAACTTAAACATTAATTTACAAAGAGTTCAAGGTAAGTTTTGTATTTATGTATTTGTATAGGGGTGTATTGTGAAAGTTTTGTGCAGGTGTAGTTGGGTTTGTACGCGGGTTATCACTCGAGTTATGGGTGTATCCATGGAATGTGTAACCTAGGTATATAGCTGGAGACTGCTCACGTTTGGCTAATTCAGATCAAGATATTTTTTAGAACTCTTTCTCTTTCTCTCGTTCTCTCATCTTCAGTATAGTTTTTGTTCATGTTCTATGGTTTTTCACAGATCTTACAGATTCTGTATTGATGATAGTTACATATGAGAGTGAATGTATTTGTAGTAAGGTTTCAGTTGTAATTTGTTTGATGTATAAACCATTTGTTTCATAGTGAATGAAATGATGAAGTTAGGAAATCACTGAGTTGCTTGGATTCTTTAGAAAGGCTTATGAGCTCTATTCCAAGCTTAAACTCCATTATTTGAGCAACGTGAAGTTGCTGGCCTCATGATTTGAATTCAACGACTACTAGTTACCTTAAATCATGTTTTAGTGTTGAAAATATCAGTTTCAAAACCAACAACTCAAATTGAAATTCTATAACATAGTTTTATAATTTTCTCAAAAACATACCAAACTCAAATTTGAACATACTATTTGACATATGGTTGTTGGATTTAAAAAAATTAAGCACGGAATGATCATCAAAATTCTAATCCACATCACAAATTGTCATTAAAATCATATTTTTGATTAATTTTCTAACCTACAAATTAGCATGGAGAATATGAGTGCATATTTTCTATAATCCTAGTGTTCCTTGGATGATCTAGAGTTTTCCATATTGCTATTGTATGTGTGATTTTCTTGATCACTAAACCACCATGAGTTTTTCTTTGGGAAGAACCGCTTAAACATGTTAGTTATCTATAGTGAAATATTAGGGGGAAATATGGGATGTGTTTTGAGAAATTGCATTTATTAAATTGGTCAAAGAGTTTACTGGTGTTGCTTTTAAGTCGAAAAACAATCCCCTTAGTTAGATGAGTTTCATCAACCATTTTTGTAGGGTGTTCGTTAGCTGAGCATAGCAGTCGATGAAGCTGATAAAGTGATAGAAGTTGTAAAAGTTTAAGCATGATAAGTGGAAAGGTAAAAGATCTTAATAAGCCAACAGAGTGACGATCGACAATGTTAGATACATATGAGATGACGAAGGTTATAGTATAGAAAAATATTTTGTAGAATCCCATAAATGAGCCGGTTGATCTTTAGACTCATAAATAGAAAGACGAGCCGTATGTGTAGCTTTTTTATGATATGTTTGAAAAACATGGTGAATTTAGTAAGAAGTCCCAATTTCACCATCCTTCAATCTCGTATTAAAATCCAAGTTTCTTGAATTCACAACTTTCTTTTGAATACGTGAAGCACAAATATTGTATTTTTGGCTCTTCAAAGAGTTTGGACTAGATTCTAAATTCCGATGATGCATTTTCCTCAAGTTTAGTTTAACTCTAATATAGATGGGCTTAGAAGTATTTTGTCATTTTTAGTGAAAAATAGAACTTCTTTTGAAATTAAATAAAAATAAATAAAATAATAATAAACGAATAATAACAATCAAAATAATAAAATATAATCATATTATTAGTGGATATATGAATTTGTACTAATTAAAATTAAAATTATGTTGAAACTGACAAATTAAAGAAAAATTAGTTAAGTAGGATTAGGACTAATTAAGTTATAAAAGTGGTAAGGAAGGACCAAATATAGAAATTGTCTATGTTTAGTTGCAAGACTTAGGATTAGATGGTCATTTTGCAAGAATTGAAAGTTGTGTGACCAAAGTGTGACAAGAGAAACTTGAAATAAGACCCAAGGCTACCATTCTCTCCATAATTTCTTCCTAATCATGTTTTTAAGAGCTTAAATAGAGTGACATGATGATTTTGAGAGATTTCACCTTTTGAGCTTAGATTTAAGGAGTTCTGGGTCGTATTAAAGTTAGATCTAAAGTCTTATAGTGTTGTGAGGTAAGATTCCTCACATAAACCTTTCATATTTGAATTGAAGGTTTGGGTGGGAAGAGATTATCCATTTGGACTGAATATTGGTGCGTGGGTTTGTTTTCTAACACATCTATGGTATTCTACATAGTTTTAAGATTGAAATATGATGTTTGTTGATGAATTTGAGTTTGGATAAAAGCCAATCATGAATCCTAGTTATGGAGTTATGATTAATATAGTTAATAACCATGTAATTAGATGAATTCTATTATTATATGGTGAAGTTTATGCATTAATCCCAAGGTGGATTCTCAACCTTATGAAATGAGAAGATTTAGGTGGCATCTAGTTTGAAAATGCCCATGAAGCAATTGTAATATGTCAGGAGTTATAATCTAGTTCCATAGTCAGTATGGTTGGCAGGAAATATAATTGGAATCCAAATCAGTATTTTGTTTGGTTTGCAAAAAATAAAATTCGAATAATGTAAAATGATAGAACTCCCATTCATGTTTTTTTTCTTGCTTAAATTTACTTTATTTTATAAGTTATATATTGAGACATATCATAGAAATTATAATAATAGTTAATGGTTGTGGTAGTGGTAATGGGTAGTATTAGTGGTGATAGGTGTGGAGGTAGTGGTGGAGGTGGAGGTAAAGGAGGCGGAGATGGTGGCTGTAACACCCGGAATCTAGAAGGCTAATTAAGGAAAGGTGATTTTCATTTAAGAAGTCAACTCGTCAAGTTAAAGGGGAGAAATCGACGAGTAGGAATATTTTGGTACACGGGAAATTGAAAACCAACTCGATGAGTTGGACAGGGTTTGGGAAACCCTAAATTCAGGATTTACCACCCTATTAAAACAACTTAAATTTTGGGGTTTGACCTCATTTCCAGCCTCCAAGTCTCTACCCCTAAATCTCGAAACCCTAAAGCTAGTTGGAGTGATTGTGAGCCATTTTTGAGTGTTTTGTGGGTGTGGGAAGCTATTGGAAGGAATGAAAGATTTTAGGAACAAGGAAGAGTTGCTAGATCTAGAAACCTCTCGTTATTTTAGTCACTTTCTGGTAATCAAGTCTCAAACTTGATTAATAGTTGATTAGATCTCCTTCTTAGCACCTTTTGCTTGTTTTTGGTCCAAATGATATGGTTCTTGAGAGTTAGACATCATAAATGGAAAACACTTCAGATCTAGAATCGTGAAGGACTTTCATGGCATAAGGGTGCCAACTTTATGGCCATGGAAGTCCCATGAAACCTTTAGACCACCATTTTGGGCTTATGAGCTTTTAATGTCCATGCAAGTAGAGAAAGTTGGAAACTTTGCGTGACAATCTAGTCCTTAAGGTCCAAATCTATGTCCTCATGATCTATCTTGAAGTCTTTGTGGTTTTTGGGTTAACACATAAGCCTTTTTGGGTTAAGGATTGAGTTTTATGCCATTAGGGTGGTTCTCAATGGGTAAAGTTGGAAACTTTAACCTTCTAGTAGTGTTTTCAGACTAGATTTGGAAGATGGGGCTTTGGGTTGAAGATTAGGGGCTGAATGCATTAAGAAGGGGTTAATAGATTAAGGAAGTCGACGAGTTCATCAAAGGAACCCGACAAGTTGATTTGAAGTGTCCCGATACTGTTGAAATGATAGAACTCGACGAGTTTGGGGAAAACTTGATGAGTTGATGCGAGTCATCACGACTTTGTGGATTATGGAAACTTGCCGAGTTGAAGGATAACTCGACGAGTTGAGTCAACTTAGAACATTGACTTTGACTTCGACCTAGATATTGACTTTCACATTGATTTGACCTTGACCAAGATTGACGTTGGAGGATTATGAAGTATGGAATGACTACTAAGGGTGGTTCCAAGAAGGGTTGGGACCAATTTGGATAATTAGGTCATTAATGGGCTTTTATGGTGGGTATGGTTATGGGCTTTGGCCTCGATTGCGAGACTTGATTAGACCAAAGGTGAAACAGTCATTTCACCCCAAGTAAGAATTATGGTTTACAGTGTGGAACCTAATTGTTTATTGGGTGATATTTGGCATGGATAGCTCAGGGAGTCGGCAGGACTACAATTAGGGATATCTTGCAGTGAACTTCAGCGTTTGAGGTGAGTTTCCTCTTGTTTGTACGGGTCTAAGGCACCTATGCCGGCCAGTATATATGTGTGTATAATTGTATTGTTCCGGAATAAGGTCTGATGCCAGGCGGTGGCCGATGAATGTAATATGTATGTTTTTCGGACCAAGGTCCGATGCCGGGTGGTACCCGATATCTATGTGCATGCTTAGTTATACTTGTTGTATGTGTGATACTTGTATGTGCTTGGTTAGGAGGTGAGTGTGGGTAGGGTCCCGTGTCTCATCACTAGCTGAGAGTGGATGGGGTTCCATATATCATCAATAGCAGAGTATGGGTGGGGCCCATGATAGGCAAGGCCTTAGGAATGGAACATAGAGTATTGTGTATGACTTCCTTATGTGATATTGGTTGTATGTGTATAGCGGGAGAGGCCCAATGACAGGCGGGGCCTGGGATGAATAGATCTGTATACCGAGCAGGGCTCGATGCCAGGTGGGGCCTAATGCCAGGCAAGGCCTGATGCCGAGCGGGGGCCCAGTATGTGATTAGGTGTATGGTATGTGGAATGGGGAAAATCACTAAGCTTTGTGCTTATAGTTTATAGTTTTGGTTTCAGGTACTTATGGTAGCAAAGGGAAGAGCTCGGGATGATTGCATTGCACACACGATGATGTTTTAGCTTGGAATATTTACTCTGATATATTTTACATGTGTTTATAATGTTATGAGATAATATGACTTATGTTTTGAATAGATGGTTGATAATAATGGCTTTATTTAATAATTAAAAATGAAATTTTTGGGTTCTGAATTTCGGATGTTTCAGTGGCAATGGTGGTAGGGTGACAAATATGGTGGAATGGTAGCAGTGGTGGTGGCGGGGAGGTGGTGGTGATTGTGGTAGAAGGTAATATGGTATTCTTGCACTTTCCTTCATGAACTGGATTTTAATTCCTTCATCCTCTTGGTGGAATGAACTTTCCTCCCCATGATGGAAAGTAAATCTTATTTAGGATTCCAATTCCTTATCAAAAGTTAAACCGAACATAGAAAAGTGGTGGAATTGGATTCCAATTCCCCCTAATTCCATAGAATTCAAGCCAACCAAACAACCGTCTAGGGTTTTAGACATGGAATTGATCATTCCATGGATTTCGTTGTTTAAATAAGGATACAAACAACACTTATGAGTGAACCTATGGTCATGAAATTCAATGTGGTTCATTAGGATATGGTCATTATCTTTAATTAAAGGAAACTTCATGAATTCAAAGTGATTCAATATATTATTATGAAGTATAATTGTACATTTTTTTCGAACTATGAAATTGGATTATATGATTTCATAGTTGTAAAGAAGGACCTACAACCACTTAGAAGAGATTACAATCATGAATTTTATATCATAACTAGTTAATATAACAAAGGGAAATATACAAAAAATAAAGTCCCAATATTTTGGAAAAAGTTTTAAAAAATCCTTTTTTTTAATAAAAAACTTAGAAAACTATAACGCCCCGATTCTCGAATACCAATTTATGGTTATGAATTCTCATGAATTAAAGATCTACTCGACAAGTTGGTTGCCTGACTCGTCGAGTAGCAGCGAGTTTGGGCCACATGTTTAAGTTACTAACTCGCCGAGTCGGAAGATTGACTCGACGAGTTGGACCTGGAGGGTGAAACCCTAATTTCTGGGGTTTGGTGTGACAACCCGAAATTTCCATTATGAACAAACCATATCAAGCCAATAGAAGTTAGAACAGTTTCAGTGAAATTCCAGACTTCGGGTTTAAGTTTGGCAGTTTTCAGGATTTACACTTAAGGAGATATCAAGAGAGTGGATGCACTAGGGTTTTGTGCAACATTGTTATTCCAATACTCAAGGATATTAGAGTTCATTCCGGGAATAAAATATTTTCTGCCCAAAAATCTCAGGACTATATATAAGAAATCTGAACCAAATAATTCATTAGTTACATTTCCAATTAGAGAAAAGCCAAATTCTCTCTCACGGATCTTCGGGTTTTTATCCCAAATCGTGAGTAGCTTTCTCTAGTTGTATTATATGGCTTATAATGTGCTTAATAACATCGATTTCATAACAAAACAACTAGATTCGGGAGTTTACCGCCCAAGAACACCTTGGGGAGTAAACTCCTAAAAAGATGCCTAGTCCTTCCCCCGTGATTTGTAACTACCTTAGGCTTGTATGCTAGTGTGTATATGACTAGAAAACATCAAAATCGGACCAAAACCCCAAGATTTGGGAGTTTACCGCCCAAGAACACTTGAGGAGTAAACTCCATTTTAAGGGCCAAGAGTGTCCCAATGACCCCCAAAGCTTTAGAACTCAAACTAGAAGCCTTCATTACAATGTTTAGTCCTCAAAACAATTAAGAATCAAGGGTGAAAGTGAGTTCACGGCCAAGGAAGTTCTTGGGCCGTGAACTCCATTTTAGGTTGCGAAAATGCCTTAAAAACCCTCCTTAAGCCAAGAGACTAAAAGGGACATGTACCTAAATGAGTTTAGGACTAGCTAACACACTTAGAACACCAAGAGTAAGGTGTTCACGGCCGAAAAGGTTCTAGGGCCGTGAACTCCATAAAATGGTGCCAAATGGTGCCATAAACTCTTCTAAAGCCTAGTACAAAAGCCAAGTTTTAATGCTAGTGAAATTAAGGACTTGAAAACACCATAAACATCCTCCCAGGGGAGATTACAGCCGTAATCTCCAAGGGATATGGTCCCAAGGCCGTAAACTCCTAAAAGGAGTTATATTATGCCCTAAACTCTTCCATAGACCAAGCTATTAAGTAGAAATGCTTCTTAGAGTCTTGTAGAGCATCAAACACAACATGGTCACCTAAGTATGAGCTTACGGCCGTAAACTCATGAGTTTACGACCGTAAACTCATTTGGTAGTGTTATTAGGGCTGTGAACTTCATGGTGGAGTTTTCCTTGAGCCCTACATAGAATAGCTTCCCCTACAAACACTTAGATGCGATCCTAGAGGCTAATAACACTTGATAAAGGTGTTTAGCATGTCCTAGGGTGTCTTGACTTGTTTATTAGTTGTTTATAGACTAATTTGTTACATATATGTGAAATTATATGTTAACTAGGATCATAGAGTGTGTTCAAGACTTCACTTGACACCTAACAATCCTACCTCTTCAGTTCGTCCGTATCACCCACAACAGGTGAGTTCATACCCCTTAATCAATGATTTAAATGTTTTTAAATGTTTTATGGGGGGATACAAGTAGAATCATGCTAGTTATTATATCAATCACATGTGATTAATAAGCAGCATATAAATGATTTGCTACACATTAGTTGTTTTACCAAACAGTTGTTATTTAAAGGATTTTCATATACGTTTTATATGTTTAAAACTCCTGATTTAATTGTTCATTATACATTGTATGTTTCATTTCAAACTCATTTACAATTGTCTTTCAAACAAATGTTTCTTTGTATTTAAAATCGTTTTGTTAGATAAATACTTCCAACCCATCTTATAGATTGACATCAAGTCGATCTTTTCTTAGATAATAATCCTGTTCAAAAGGTTTTACAAAACTTATTTTATGATTTTATATTGTCAATTGCATGCCTATATATGTATGGTTATATAAGAAATGTTTAAAGAACTTAGGAAGGCTATTCACCCTATTTCTTTTTCGCGCTTGAGATGTGGTCTGGTGGGATATCGGGTATCAGTCCGAAGGTCGTTTAAATATTAGTTATATATCATGTGTACATATATAGTCATAAAGGTTCTTCCAGTTCAGTTCAATACCCTTGGGTAGCAAGGGTAAACACCCATGTCCATCCGTACCAGTTACATTACCAATAAGCTACCGTATGGGTAGTTTAGGAAGATACTAGGACTATTATTAGAACACGATATCATACAATGAGTCAGTTCATTCATGAGTCAATACTTTCTAGATAGAGAGAACATACATTACAGCTAGTACACACAGTACATTACTATACATGCTAGATAGAGAGAGAACACACGTTACAGCTAGCACACGCAGAACATTACAGTACATTACTATGCTATTACATAGATATGTTTTACATGATTACACTTACATGAGTACGTTTACATATATTCGTTTACATGAGTGCGGTTACATATACTTTGATAGGACAGACATCATTAGGTGCTATAGCATAGAACAAGTTCAGGATCTAACTATACCGATGAATTACAACGCATTGTGGTAGTTATATCGGGTATACATGATCATAGTAATGTGGATGTTCATGGCTTGCATACAGGCAGGCGTCATGTAAAGGTCCCAAAATACCTTTGACAGGGGAGCGTTTAGCCTGGGGTCTAGCCATCACATTAGGCCTTATCCCTCAAATAAGGCAATAGGATTACAGAGGTAGTCACTTATTACAAATACTACAGTACTTACGAGATTACCATAGACTTAAGGTAATTAGTACTGTTGTAGTTCGACACTACACCATAGTACTATATATTTTTCCCATTAACATTCACTTCGTGAATTTTCACACGATGCACGGTAATGTAGAAACTATATTTTTGGATAATGATAGTCAGATTTGGGAAAATACACGCTCTTACAAGAGACACACACACAGACACTAGATGCCTTGGTAGAAGGATACAATTAGTAGGAAACATAGGGCTTCCTAGGATCATACAAAACATTTTCATACTTATACGAGCTTTCTTTCCAAACAATGTCAAGTCTTTAATTACAAGTTTTACAAATTAAGACACTAAAATACTTATGATCTCACCAGCTTTAAAGCTGATACTCGCTTTGAAAATAACTTGTATCCTCAGGTCAACCATAGACAAGTACCGATGCAAGGTTCAGAGAAGATGGTGATTGTTCAAGACACATCTTTCATTTTGAATTATTCTTTAGTGTCTATTATAATTTGACAGAACACGCTTGTATTAAAATTATATTATTAATGCAATGCATGATGTTGTTGCTTGTTTACTACTTTTCATTGTTGTGATACTGTTCATGACGTCCTCCGCCCCAGAACGTTTCCGCCGTTCTTGGTTTTGGGGTGTGACAAATTGGTATCAGAGCATTGTTTATAGTGAATTAAGTATATCAACCCATAAAAGATATACTAACTATAAATACATAAGGGATTAAAAATACTCTGACCAAGAGTTTATACTTTAAATAATAAAATATTTAAGTAAGTATACATGCTGCATTCATACTAAAATCAGTGTCACTAGGACAGTACAAAAGAATTACGATTGTTGGGCTACACAGGTGGACTTAGTGACATATAGTCAAAACTGGGAAGATATAGCCTGATCAACTATATTATCCGAGAGTTGACTAGCATGTGCCTAAGTGTAGTTGTGTGGTTGCAACAATGCTAAAATCTTACCAACCCTACCACAATGAGAACAGTAGAACATAACATTAAATTTAAAATACCGTAGGGGTATTTGGTGTTACTATAAGTACGTTATACGTGAGAACTAAAACGGGATCTTCATTACTAAGTTGATAATTTCTAAGTGGATACACTAAGGATATATGTAATTAGGATGTTATAGACTTAGAATCTGTGAAATTTTACTTTACCCCTATTCTGTGTGAATATGGAGTTAACGTCACTTATTCGAAGGCCTATCCTGTTTCGATTACATATAACCAAGGTTGCAAAAAACGCTCGACGTTAGCTAGTCGGTGGACTGGGGTCAAGGGATTAATCGGCTAGGCGGAGATTAATCGGGGGATTAATCGGGTACCATTAATTGCTAATTTGTTGAATTTTAAAAAAATAAATATGACTAATATTATATCAAAGTTCATAAATAACACTAATATGATAACAAAATAGGTTAATATGATTAATACAACACTAATCATGCCTCAAATAGTTTCCATTGACATAAAACTTCTTCAAAATGTTAAAATTTCATCGTTTTATATTGTTTCACTCATTATGTATGTTGAGATTAATCGCTAGGCGCCCTCTAATCGGTCGAGTAGCGCGAAAGGATTAATCGGAGATTAATCGGCACCTAGTCGGGATTTTTACAACAGTGCATATAATTGGTATGCACTTCACAAATAGCGATGTAACTGATGAAGATTTTCTAAATAATTATCTAGATATTTCGTCTAATAATTATTTTCTTACCCCAATTCTCGCATAGATAACATGGCTGGACTTCATCCCCACGGCAACCAGTACCTCCCGAATGAGGTCATTACTGGATGGTTTGGAGAAGAGCCAGAGAATGATCGTCCTATCCCTGTGAATGATCACCATGATGAAGACCTTTCGGACGATGCTAACTCCGAACCCGAGGTTAAGAACCTACCTCAAGCAGTTCCCTTTCCAATTCCTAACCCTCGTCCGGCTTTTCATGGCCCGACGCCTGAGTGGGTGGAATGCTTGGAAACATGGAGCCAAGGACAAGATCAGCCCATACCATATAATGATGACCGAAGCTTTTATGACCTAAGCAATGGGGGCTCAGCAGACAGAACCTTGCCAATCTTGGTCCGCAGAGTGACCCGAAATGAGATTCAAGGCAAGACAGCCCTACATCAGATTACCGAAGTTGTCGCCGATGCGAGAATGCATACCCTCCGCACCATTCGTCTAAAAGATGCTCGCGAGAGATCAGAGAGAAACCATGAGACCCTGCTTCAAGCACTGGCTGAATCACGAGCCAAAGTCATAGAGCTCCGAGTACACCAGAGGGTGTACGAAAGACACCTACTTGATATGGAACGTCAACTGGCTGGACTGAGAGTTCACCAGAGAGATGACTGACGCTAGTAGTAGATGCTTTACTTTATTTTTCCTTGTTAAAAGGAATCGTCTTCTATCTATGCCCGATGTGGCATTTTCTATGAAACTTTCTTGTACTGTAAGTACTTTTGGTTAGGTCTTTATGCTGTCAAGAACTATCTTCTCTGGATATGATGTAAGACATTTACAAGGTCATTTTCCTGAATCTTTACGTCGTGAATATCAAAGATATTGACTGCCGGCTAACTTCTGTGTCACCCTTTATTTAAGTACTCTTATCATACTTTCATGGGAGTCTAGTTGAAACATGCTTTAGTCAAGTCATTGGACTATAGTAATTTAGCTCCGGAGACATCTCCAAGTCTCTTTTATTGGTTGGATCATGTTATTCACCAACCAACGATACCTCGGCTTGAACGACAAACGTCTTGAGACCAGTGTTTGAACTTACTTCCACTCATCACTAGGACTGCATCATAGGGATGTAGGTCAACCCTTCATAAACCCACTTCCACTCAGTACTAGGACTGCATCATAGTGATGTAGGTCAAACCTTCACGAACATACTTCCATTCCATGCTAGGACTGCATCATAAGGATGTAGGTCAAACTTTCGAGAACATAGTCTCACTGTTTTCATGAACAATCGAAGTACCTCTAGGGTCAACCAGAACCGCTCAAAACAATAACTCAGAGTTCAAGAAACGAAAACGTCAAGCCCAAGTAGAACGCAAGCGATTTTAGAGAATTGCCATGCAACAACCCCAAGTGGAAACCTTTGCCATCCCAGTACCGAGCAGACCATATGAAAGGACACTCCCGAAGTGCGACCGGCGCAACTACCACCACAAGGGAATTTGCCGAGCCTGGCGATGCAATAATTGCAACAAGATGGGGCACATTGCTCGTTTCTGTAGAACTACCTCCACCACTGGAGCAAGCCTTGTTTGCTATAGTTGTGGTGAGGCAGGGCACTATTACATAAATTGTCCAAAAGAGAAGATCAACGAAAGTAACCGTGTCCCCATAACTCCTACTCGACATTTCACTTCCACCACTGATGTTGGTGCTGTCCAGATATGTCGCCAATGCGGTGAAATTGGACACCTCAAGAAGGATTGCCCGATAGCGCAGAACTCTGGCGCAAACGGGAAGATTCTCAGGATCACAGCTGCAGTAGAGCCTACCCCGGGACCACGTTAATGTAATTTAGGCGTTTCGTTGTAACAGACTCTAAAACCATCCAAAACTAGTGCAACTAGAGTCTCAAATTTTGCGGGATCCTGTCGGTATAGGGATGCTCGTACCGCGTATACTTGTCTTTTGTAGTATACCTCATTCGCAGCAATAGCCTTGTAGTAAGTCTAAAGTATTGTAACTCTGTTGTTGGTTGCACTGTGGTGTTTGTCTGTAACGTCTTATGTTCAAATCTAATGTCTTTAAGTTTCAGTATGATTCCGACATTATCATACGACTCGATTCAATTTGATCTTCACGAAAACAGCTTCATGCGTACATCTCTTTCTTCTAGATCGCTTTTCCAGCGAAGCCGTCATATTAGAACACCGAAGTACTCATGCCATGAGTACCTCTTAGTTATTTTCTTTCCGAAGAAATCCCCGAAGTACCACTCGTGCAGTACGTCAAGTTTAATCCAAGTATTCATGCGATTGACCTGTCGCTGAAGAATGTATGCATAGGGTTGATATATAATCAAGGTTCTACAGGTTTAGAATTGATGATTCCACATTAACTTCTTTTTCCTCGATGAGATATGAGCTTAAAGAAGAATCAGTTATTCGACTACCTTTTCAATCTTAATTATATACGACTCGTATACACGATATTGTGATTGTTGAACCAAGTATGAATTCTAATATGAACTTCAGGACGGAGACTGCCCAAGATTACGAGTATCGCATCGTCATGTGAACAAACTTAGAATCCAGTATGACTCCTGTAAACAAATCACCCTACAAGTTAAACACCTACGGAGATACAAGAACAGCCCGGACAACTTAGCGAACTACACAGAAAAAGAATTAGAAGACTAGGCTTTTCACCCTGGAGAACCCCAGTCTTATTCTTCCAGAGATTGACGGATTGTTGCATCGTATGTTCCTCGACTATTGAGAACTCCGTCAAGATTTCCATTAGAAATCGTTATCTCTGCATCGCATAGATGAATTGGTTGAGCAAGCACAAGGAAAGAATTACTTTTAGGAATGGACCTGTGATCCGAATATCACCAGTTTAAGTGTAAGGAAAGGATGTTCGAGAGACTTCCTTCCAAACTCGATGCGGACACTTCGAGTCCGTAGTGATACCCCTCGGATAGGACCAATACGCCCATGGTATTCATGAGTTTAATGAGTAGGGTACGTCTTTCTTATTTGGATCAGTTCGTCATTTCTCTATGTAATGACTTACTTATCTACCCTCGTAGTAAGAAGGAACCCATGGAAACATTACCTTCAGAGGAACTTTTGCGAAGCTCTCTAAACACAAGTTTTGAAATTGAAGAGTTAAATTCCTATGACACACTGTTAGTGATGTAGGAAATTTTGAGTACTCTTACAATTTGTCAAAACCGTTGAGAATTTGTCGACACCAGAGACGCCGACAGTCATTCGCCAAATTCTTGGTCTTACAGACCTACTGTCATAGTTCATCCAGAACCCCTCGCAAACCACAGAAACCCTTTTGACCTTGACCCAGCAAGGAAACGAATTGAGGGTGATCGGGATCGAACCCGGGACCTCAAGATCGGGCAGCAGATCCCATAAGAACTCTGCAGTTAAGCGTGCTCGGGCGGGAGTAGTACCAGGATGGGTGACCCCCTGGGAAGTCCTCGTGCCGAGTGGCCCAAAGCGAACAATATTGTGATACGTGTCAGAGGGGGATGTTAGAAATGGTATCAGAGCTAGGGCACGGGTCGATATGTTCGACGGGGACGTCAAACCTTATAATGGGGGGTGAAAGTGGGTTAGATCTGATCCCACATCGGCTAGGAAGGAGAACTAAGCATTCTTTATAAGGGGTGTGGATACCTTCCCTAACACAACGCGTTTTCAATCCGTGAGGGCAGCAGATCCCATAAGAACTCTGCAGTTAAGCGTGCTCGGGCGGGAGTAGTACCTGGATGGGTGACCCCCTGGGAAGTCCTCGTGCCGAGTGGCCCAAAGAGAACAATATTGTGATACGTGCCAGAGGGGGATGTTAGAGTGTGCTCCAAGATTTACTATAAATAACATGTCCGACTAGAATTTTCGCTCACACCTCTCTTTCTCTCTCTCTCTCTCTCTCTCTCAGCTAGAGCATCCTGGCCTCCCAAGTGATCCCGAGTCCCGATGCGACGTTCCCAAGTCTTTGTAAAACACACTACTGGGGTGAGTTCATAGCCTTACTTTTCCTGTTTTAACAAAGTTTTCCTAGGGAATACATGCTAGTTAATAAGTTATCGATATCTATAATTATCGTTAACTATCATATCTTAATTCGTGGAATTACATAGATATACTTAAAGCATCAGGATAATATTATGCATGTTAGTTACTCTGCCCAAAAGTTACATATAATATTATGCCTAGTTGTTATGTTTCACCAACATCATAATATAATATTATTCGTGGTAGTTACTCTGCCAAAATTTGAAGGACAATATTACACCAACTCATTACGCCGGCCAAATCTATCAGATAGAATCGTACCTAGTCGTTACTACGCCCAAATATCCAATCAAAACTACTAAGCTATTATAATTATATAGTTAAATATAATTATGTAAGGAAAATCAATGTAAGCAAAGAAATGTAAGGAAAATAGTGTAAGCAAAAGTATACTAAGATACTAAACAAAAAAAAAAGTATTAAATGTGACCACTATTCATCAAATAGCTAATTAAACTTTTGCTATACCCTGACCTATAATCATTAAATCTTAAGTGTGTGGGAAATGTATGTAGAGATCTATATGAGATTGACACCCCCACCTACGGTTTCTAGCAACAAACTTGGCAGTTGAGTCAGAACAGGGATAACTTTCTAAACTACTACGACGTCCGATGAAGCATCGTGCAGGGAAAATATCAATATCAAGTCAAAATTTTGATTATGGGAACTCATTTTAACATTGTTCTGCTAGACTTAATTAACTAATACTACCTACAAGGAAATGCCTTGAAGTAGTAGGACAATTTCTAGCAATGTGTCCAGGTGTTCCACAGTGAAAACATGTTTTTTTCTTCACTGTGAAGTTATTTCTTCCTGCCCCTAATGGTGTATCCTTGCCTTGTCTCTTATTGTTCCCACAAGCACAGTTATAACAAGCACTCTGTTTCAATGGAATTGGTGGCTTTTATTTCTCAACAGCAAGTTGATCAGAAGCAGCTGAGTTCGAAGCAACAGATTTAAACTTAAGGAGATGTTGGTTTGTTCAATGGTTTTCTCCTTGTTCTCATCTTCTGCTACTTTACCTGCACATAAAGTAGAAACATTTGAATCTTCAACCTGAATACCTCCTGACACAAATCCAGATGGTTTGCCATAATGAAGATGTCCCTCCCTGTCAATTTCTTCGTGTGTCATAGGGATAGATGTGTAGTTATGATTGAAAGGTGGAGGAACACTATCATACCCTATACCTTTTTGCTGGTTATTTTTAAATTTCAAACAATGATCTATCATGTTCGCAACTACTTTGCTTGACACATCAAATGTTCTAAAATCAAAATCTACAGTTACAATTTTTTTTAATGTGTCAAGCTCAGCAGTTAATCCAGCAAGTTGTTTCTTAACATAGTCATAATTTTCACATTTATTACTATAATCTTCTTGAAGCCTCCAAAAGTCTTTGGTTTTTGCTTCTAATTCAGCCTGGAGGGGTTTTTGTCCTTTCCTAAGTTGATATCCTTCGTATTTTAGGTCCTCGACTTCCCTTTTTAGCAAATTATTATGTTCACGAAGAAGTTTAATCGTAGCTTCACATGATTGAGAGCATGAAACTTCATTGACCGGAGTGTTTGCGGAACTCATTGTTTTTCCACACTTCAAAGCATCAAGTTCTTCAGTTATAGCAGCAAGACTATGATAATTGAGATCTTTTGTCTTCTTGATGACATCCATGTTCATATCCCACAACTTCGGAAGTGAATTCAGCAGCTTTTTGTATATCTCAGATTTAGTCAAGAAGATCCCAGCTATATTCATCTCAGTAGTAAGTGTAGTAATCGCTGCAACTGAGCTTCCAGTGTTTCTCCAGGGATATAATTGAACATGTTGAACTTTTTCCTTAACATATCCTGACGACTCTCTTTCATGTCTTCATTTTCCTCGTAGACCTCAAAAGCCATTAAAAGCACAAATAGAAGCCAAAATCAAACTTAAAAGGCAAACTTAAATTTAAAAAACGCCCTTTGATTGTATACCTCAAAAGTCAACCTTAAAAGTCAAATTTAAAAAGTCAAACTTGAAAAGTCAAACCGAAAAGCTAATTTTGAAAATTTAAAAGTTAAACGAGAAAGTCAAAGATTAAAGTCAAAAGTCAAACTTGAAAGTCAAAGTTAAAATTTTAAATAAAAAGTAAAAAAAAAATAAAAGTCAAAATTTAAAAACTAAAATTTTGGGTTGAGAATGATTTTTGAAATTAAAAAAAATGATTTTTGGGCTAAATGTGTCAAATTTGTGAAACTTGGAACGATAGGAAGTGTTTATGAATAAAAATTGGAAGGGTTATAACATGTTGCTGGTTGGTTCAACTGGTAAGGTGTGTTGATGATGAACCTGGGGACCCGGGTTCGATCCCCGACACCCCCAAATCAGTTTCCCTTTTTATTGAAGTGCGCAAGTAAGCCACTGGAGCTGCCGAGTCGAGCCTATCCCACCAAGCCGTCCACCAAGTCGAGGCCGCAAACTCCGAGCCGCACACCGCCGGCCAAAAACTCCAGCGAGCGTAAACTCCAGGGCCGTAAATTCCGGAAACCCTAGCTGCTAGTCGTAAACACCGCCACCCCCTCGCTGGTTAGGACCAAAAATAGCGATTTTTGCCCCTTTTTGCTCCAAAACTCGATCAAAAACCCGTTTTTATGAAAAACGCGAAGAACAACCCCCCCCCCCCCCCTAATTTTCAGAGATCTATCCAAAAACACAAAAATCTTTCGAAAATAAGATCAAACAAGCTCCAGATCTGAAAAAATTGATTGATACAATCCAAGCACTGATACCACTTGTATGTCCCCAATCTCTTGTGTATCAATCAGATCCGTTTGATGGTGCGGAATCCCAATCAAACGGATGATGTCAGATCAAATAGAAGAGAAGGAGCAAAAGAAGATGATGAATCTTGTATGTATTGATATGAATGATGATCCGGATACAAGATTCACACACACTCTCTTTCCTCTCTCTCTAGAACACCTTCAAATGCACACACTTAAGCTCTTCTCTTCTTTCACTCATCACTCCACTCCTCACCCCTTACACCTATATTTATAGGGAACGTGGGCTTGGTGAACATGGGTCGTGAATGGGTTTAGGGTCGTAAACCTATTCACGGCCGTAATGTAACATCCGGAATTTCAGGTATTTTATTTATTCGTTGAATTTCAAGTTTTATGGAAGAACTCGGCGAGTTGATGTGTAGACTCGCCGAGTAGAGACGCGAATCATTATCCGGGTGGACGGCTGGACTCGGCGAGTCGCCCCAAGGACTCGGCGAGTCCATGATGTTTAATAAAACTCTAATTCCTCGGGTTTGGGGCCTATTTAAAGGGCCTTAAGGCCATCATTTGCGGCTACCAGACCCCAGAGAGAAACCCTAAGTGAGCTAGAGCGTTTGTGAGAGGAATGGAGTCATTTCTTGATCATTTGTTAGTGTGTTTGAAAATAGAAGAGGACCAAGACAAGAGGAGGCTGAAGAGGGTGTTAATCCAGTGATTCCAGGGCTCAGAGACTTCATTTTGAGGTATTCATTTGACCCTTCTTCAGTTTATGGTGTAATTCTTAGAGTTAGGGCTTTTTAGCCCTTTTAGAGGATGGTTATATGGAGTAATTGGTCCCTTCTCGTGTTGGTGCTGTAGATCTGGACCCAAAGAGGTCCAGAGACCCTTTTCCCTTGAGCTTTATGGGTATTAATGGAGGTTATGAGCTTAGGATGTCATTTTAGAGGCCATATCTTCAAATAAGGCCTTTGAGCCTTTGCATGAGCACCAAGATGTTAGCTTTACGTGATTATAATGCTTTGTGAAGCTGGATCTATGGTTTAGAGAAGCGGATCTGCCCTCAAGAGGTCAATTCAGCTTGAGCATGGCATGAACTCGTCGATTCCATTAGCCGACTCGACGAGTAGGACGAGGGTTTTCCCGATAATCACACAGTTGGTGACTCACTGAGTTGGGGAAGCGACTCGGTGAGTCAGAGGGAATCTAGAGGACAGAGTGCACGATGGTACTCGCCGAGTCAGGAGTCGGACTCGGCGAGTTGGGTCGGGACATTTCAAAAATTGTGATCAGTGATGATTTTCAGAGTTGAGGTTGACTCGTGAGTCGAATGAGGACTAGGAGAGTGAAGAACACGTGTGGACTCGCCGAGTCATAGTTGTGCACTCGGCGAGTTTGGTCAAGGTTGACCGTTGACTTCGTTGACTTTTAGGTTTAGTCAATGTTTGGACCTTAGAGTCATCGGAAGGGTAGGATAGTATTTTACCCTTCCTAGAGGATGAATAGAGAGAAAGATATTAACCTAGCCCTGAAGGTTGTATTAATTAGAGTATTTATTTCATGTGATTAGGCTGGGGCTAGACCAGAGTTTACCGAGTCAGAGATTTACTGAGATATCCGAAGTGAGTCTTCTCACTATACTTTACCTTGAGTAGGTAACTAGAGTTATGTGATACAGTGTTTGTATGCTATATATGGGTTATGTGTTGTACTGCATTATTCTATGTGATTTATGTTGTGCATGTTTACAGAGTTAGAACTTGAGGGTTCACAGAGTTTGGGTGCACGGACCCACAAAGTTATAGCCTCGAGTGGCTAATATGTGTTATATGTGGTATTTTGGGGAACTCACTAAGCTTTGTGCTTACAGTGTTTTATGTTATGTGTTTCAGGTACTAGTGAGGATCGTGGAAAGGCGCCGGCTTGATCAGTACACACACGGGATTTTTATGTTATGAGATCTTGGGATGGATATATGTTATGAATTGAGTTTTAAACAATGATGTTTTTATGAATAATGAATGACTTATGTTTTTATAAAACGCGAAAAATTGTTTTGAAATTTACGGTGTTACAAGTTGGTATCAGAGCCTTGGTTTGAGGAATTCGAGTACACCTTCGGGCGTATTTGAACTCAAACTGAGGATTTGAGAAATATTTTCAAAAGAGAACCAAGTTTTCTTAAAAGAGTAAAAGATTTTTGGAAAACGCAGAGCAGTGTCGTGTGTACGATCAATCAGCGCCCGAACGGTGATTTCCCAAAATACCCTTATGTTATATGTTTATGAGATTGATATGATGTATTCTCGTGCTAGAGTGGGCTAGCTATTTCTGTTAGGACTAGAGTGGCCTGATTTGTGATGCCTTAGCCTAGGGGGAGGTGAGCTGCTATGAGATGCTTGAGAGTGAGTAGCTAGCAGTGAGGAGCTTATGAGAGATCTATTAGTGAGTGGGTTATGCATAATAGAGTACTTGGGACTAGGGATCCTAAGAGGAGGACTTGGGTTGTATACTGGTACGGTGTGGACGGTATTATTAGGCCCGTACTACTGAAAACACCGGGGCGGTGTACAGTTCAAGTAAGAATCTTCGGGATGCCAGGGATCAAGGAGGGATGAGTTTTCGAGTGCGAGTATGCTCGAGTGAGTTTCTAATATATCGTATGTTGTATTTCAGAGGTAGATCATGGTGAGGACACATCATACGCCAGAGAGCAGCGGGACTAGTGATGAGGAGATCCGCCAGATCATCCATGAGGAGGTGGTTGCGGCCATTAAGGCAGAGATACCAGAGATGTTCGGGTCTATTAAGACCACGTTGATTGAGACTTTTGACGAGGGTTATGCCGCTCTTTCTGAGGCTGCTGTTGCAGCGGCCACCGCAACTGTCGCTGCTGCTAGGCCGCAGGGGGTGACTCGTTGTTGTTCAGGGAGTTCAGCAAAACGAAACCACCAGAGTTTGATGGGACGCATGATCCAATTGCAGCGATGAGATGGGTATCTGACATTGAGGGGTGTTTCTATACATGCTCGTGCCCGGAGCACTTGAGGGTTCGGTTTGCGCTGAACCAGCTTCGCCTGGGGGCGAAGGACTGGTGGAAGTTCGCGACAGCACAGTATTCTCCAGCAGAGCTTGCTGCGGTGACCTGGGAGTGGTTCACCACCATGTTTCGTGATGAGTACGTTCCCTCGGTGGAACAGGATCGATTGGCACAGGAGTTTTTGACCCTCAAGCAGGGTACGGAGTCTGTTACGGTTATTACCAGGATGTTTCATGAGAGGGCATTGTTCTGCCCTGAGCAAGCATGTATGAGCCGTTATTTGAGTATTTTGAGGAGAGATATTCGAGAGTTCTTGGTGAACTCCTTGATGGGTTTTGGTCATAAGACATCCTATGTGCTCATACAAACCCTAATGCTTGGATCTAGGTTTCTCTATTGTACATGCTTTGAATCCAAGACTATAAACCCTAATTCTAGCATACAAGTAATCATATTAGATATTAGAATAGGTTTATAATGTTACCTTGATTGTTATGTAGCAATAACAATCCCAATTCCTCCTTGAATTGACTTTGGAAGGCTTAGAGTCACAAGTGTCACTCCTCTAATGGCTTACAAACACCATAAGCAAGAGGATGAAGAGGAGAGAGGATGGAGGCTGCCCAAAACATGTTCTAAGCCTAGAAAACAAGTTCCCCACGTTTTTGAGCCTTAAGGGTTCTTTATATAGTGAGGCTATTAGGGTTATCTATAAAGGAAACCCTAATTTGGTTGCTTAATCCCTAAGCAACCCATAGACTCCTTTAATCAAGCCCTTGGACGATTTCCTTATGGGCTTCCAAAAAGAATTCGTCCACCTCTTGATTTAAGACAATCCATGGCCCAAATTACAATTATCTTATAATTACAATTGCAGTCCCTTAAGTTTAATTAATCTCTTTTAGTCACAAAACTAATTACCAATTAATTATTGACTAATATTAATTAAACAATATGATTTCTCCTTTAATATATTATTCCCATAATATATTAATAAATCATATTTAATCCTTTCTCTCCATAATTCATCCTATCAAGTTGCTTTGGTGAAGGCAACCCAAAAGGACCATGCACCATCGGGTCAAGTACATGCCAAAATAGTTATGGAGTTAGACACTAATCCAACAGTCTCCCACTTGGATAAGTCTAACAACTATTCTGCGTATGACTTCATATCTTGATCTACAATCGTAGCTTTCCAAAACCGCTGTCAACTCTGATCCTATCAGATACACATGTCCTTAGATAAGGGATCATATATTCCTCCATTCTAGATATCATATGAGAAATGATTTCAAATCATTCTCTTTGTACTATATCTCGATTTCTGATTTATGACGACTGACTAATTCAACAAATCAAATTAGCCCTAGCCCGGCCGAGCATTTATGTTTATCATCACTAAATCATCAAGGGGCCCAAAGATATCGCTTTTATCCTACTTTGGATAAAAGAAACGGATAAACTTTGATACAATGGTTGCCTGTACCCACTCACCGAGTCACACACAATAATATGTTTTATAACACCAAGTTACTAGTGCGTTTACATATTATCAATGTGCAACCGATTCGCAAGAAACAACTCACACATCTCGGTTTCAAGAATATAAGATGTTATCATCTCACCAATCACTCATGATACAATCCATGGAGTGATCCAAGTGAGCGTGGGTTTAATCCAATGCTCAAATCATATTCATAAGCACTCATGAATGTTGCAGCAAACATTTGCGTATGTCTAATGCTCTTTAGACAATCCACACACCAATTCACGACAGTCTTCATTCATACCTACTTCCAACATATGAACGACTGTGGCTCGTTCGAATAATTCGATTATTCTTAATAAACTCAATTATTCTTGAAGTCAAAACATGCAAATGTGAAACACAAGAATAATACTAATCCCATATGGCCTCAGACCTTTGAGTATAAATAAAACACCTTTTATTTATCACCATATTGATTACTCATTATTTGTCGTTTCGATTAATCAACTTTTTACTTGAATTATTACACTTGTCCCATGCTCCTAGCATGCACACAATGTTTACCTATGGTTCTTTCTTTGTGAAATAAATCTCATTGAACATATTTCCAATCATTCTCATTTCACAACTCCAAATCCTTTTCATGAGTGAAAGAATATCCAATTCTTGCTTCTTATAGAATATGCTAGATTCTAACATTCTATGCAACTTATCCTTTCGTAATGTCACAGCACCAAAGTCACAAAGACTATTGCCAATGATATTACAAAGTCTTCTATCGGAGATTGTTACAAGACAATTCCTTAGATATGATGTCTCTCTCTCAAAGTACATTCCTTTGAACATCCTTTTGCATAAAAGTTTCTAATCTAGTCATAGATTTTCAATATTCAATTCCGAATATGGACACGTTTCCATATTTTCCATATGACAACTCATTCTTAATAGAATCTTATCTATTCGTAATGATGTCGATATGGTCCATCCAATATGGAAACATTTCCATAATTTCCATAAGACAACTCATTCTTAATAGAATCTTTTCTATTCATAATAATGTCGATATGGTCCATCCAATATCATGCTTCCAACTACTCACAAGCGACCAATCCTTGTCAAACTTTTGATTGTCCTTTGATAGTTGTTTAATTATTTTAGTCAAAACCAATTCTAGTCCATTTTCCCTCTAAATGCGCTCGACATTTGGAAAATTTTAGAATGGTCAAACATTAAAGCATTTGCAATCGATCCTATACCCGAAGCGTATGGGACACGACGCACAATGTTTTATTTTCTATGTTCTCAAAATTCGAATTGTGAAGAGGAATGTCGTAATCATAATCAAAATTTTAAGAACACACTATGTACCTTTGACTAAATTTATTAACATTTCTCAACCTAAACCTTTAGATTTGAAATGAAGCATAATATTCTCTCCCTTAATTATAGCAAAACAACTCTTCAACTATTGCGACTTTGCAAAGTATGACTCTTGTTTTCTTATAATTAATATTGCTAACCTTGCAATACTTTCCTTAATAATCATACAATCATAACTTTTATGCTCCCACTATCATGATGATCATTATAAAACATAACACTTATGCTCCCACTAGCTTCGACATGTATTCATAAACATCTTAACTTTCAGAAAAACAATGCTTATTGAATTTCTTAAGTCCATGTTTCTACTACTTAATGCTTTGATAATCTTTTATCAAGGATTCTTGAACTTATACACCTTCGCCTTAGATAGTTCATATGTGTGTGTAAACAATTGCCAAACCTCACAACTCAAACTATGGAAAGGGATACCGTAACTATAATCGAATTCGAGAATGCAATTTTACAATCACTATCTTCTTAAAATCTTTCTTAGTGAAAGCATTTCCTCACAATCATTTTCATGAAGGAGGAAATCTTACGACACTTAGATTTAAACGGTGTATGTGTTCCTATCCATGTGAATTTGTCAAAGCTAAAGTTTACGACAAATTCAAACTCATATGGACCGAACTTTCTTAATCTTGATTTCTTGCCTTATGGTAGCACAGCTGCCCACCATGTCTTCCAAGTAGTTAAGCAGCTCACCCTTTCCTATCAATGTACCTTTCATTGATTAAGGTCCTTTGCCTCTTATGCGTTCAAAATGAGAACTCATAGAACTCACATGCACAATTAACTCGATTGGATTGGCACAGAAACAAAATAATGTCAACACGATAGGTTGTAAACCTCAACTCATGTGCTAGTTATGATTGATAAGGTTTATTTGATTTGTTCTTGAAACCATTCAAGACCATTAAAACTCCCACTTACTCCTTGACATATAAGATTCTCTTGTCAAAACATTTCTTGACAAACAAATATTCAAGAGTTAGTGTAGTTTTTATCAAAACACTTCATAAATTGGTCTTAGTTGGTCATTGTCTTATCCAAGACATCACAACTTTCCACATTTGATAAATGTTATAAACCTTTAATACTTTTCACTCAATGTCACAATCTTAACTTTAAGACTTGTTATTGGAACGAAGTATGATTGACTTCTTGATTTAACCATTTCTTCAATCCTTGATTCCTCTTCTTAAACATACAATTGTACTAAGACTTCACTTAGAGTATCAATTGAGATATGGTTCTTAATCATTAAGACCTATCATAAAGCATAAAAGCTACTCTCCCTTCTTCTTAGAATGGAGAAACTTTTATCTTTCTGCCTACTTGATTCTTCTTATTCGTTCTGCTATTGATCTAAACCCTTTAATCAATTCAGAATTACACTTAATCTTGTAAGTATAATCATATTTACTAAGCTTTTAGTAAATCATGACGAATATCTTTGTTACTCTTATGGTGAACTTGATCAGCACACAACTTTGTGTACTCGATCTCCTAGTCCTTCACTTGACACTTTGTCAATGAATTAGTCTAATTTCCAAATATGAAATTTCTCATTCATCGTGCAACCAAGTTGCATGATTCCAAGTTTATGTCCAATTGAACCTTGGGTGATGAGAAACTCTCCCTATTTGGTAAATTCTCGACTTTCCATAAATAACATATTAAGAACCAAATCCATTATTGCTAGTAATAGAAACATTTTAACATCAATTTTTCATACACGCCATTGTAAGGATAAATAAATAAAATTTAAAATCAAAATTTATTTTATTGTGGAAAAAATTTGTCCTTACCATGCAACTCATTGAAAAACTTATGCTAATACATCTTTCCTAGGAATCTAATTCTAACTCTAAGTAGTAGCTCAAGAATCTAAATGCGATCGAAATCCATTCCTACACGGTTAGATTCTGCTCACTTCTTCCCTTAAGCTTCCTTTCTTTTCTTCGATCCTACAAAAATTCAATTGTAATCTTATCACATTATGTATTCAGAATCTAGAATGAAGCTTAAAAGAGTTAGTCAATGGATTTTACCTAAATTAGAGCCATACGTTTCGACTCTCCCATCTCTTAGATCTCTTAGGTAAATGGGGCAGCTTCGTCTCCAATGCCCCTTCTCTTGGCAATAAAAGCAAATCGACTCTTTTTGGAACAGGACATGGAACTACTTCAGACATCGCCTTTCTCTTATGATCAACCTATTCGATCATAGCATGTCTTTCGTTGCCATTGTCTATATCCATAGAGGTCTCGAAGGCAGATTCACCAATCAACTTTGCTTTTCTATTGCGCCAAATCATTGTTGATTCAGCAGCAATAAGCATATAGGTGAGATCTATAAGGGTCATGTCGTAGTTCATCATATAGTACTCTCTTACGAACTCACTATATGAGTTAGGAAGTGACTGAAGAACCCAATCAACAGCCATTTCCTCACAGACAACGGATCCCAACATTCTTAACCTATCAATGTGTGACTTCATCCCTAGGACGTGTGCACACACCGGTTTTCCTTCTTTATGTTTACTTGCCAAAAGGGCTTGAGTGATCTTAAACTTTTCAAGCCTTTGAACTTGTGGGTTTGGGAGAATAATTGGAGGAGGAGGAGGAAGTGAAGCATGATCTCTTGTTCTTCGATCGAATCGTGGAATATCATCTTCATGTGGAAAGCTTGTTCCACGGGATTTGGGAAGACCATAGTTGATGAACTTTGACATCTACAAAACGGGAGAAAACAAATTCAAGTTAGTTGATTGATTGAGTCCTTAGTAAATCACCCAAATGAGATACTAAGGCTAGGACCCAACACAATATTCTATAACTCGGGAGAGGGATGTCGTAACCCTAATTGCAGAACATTTGAAGGTAAGTGAATGACGATTCACTAATTTCCACCACGAAAACGAAAAAGAAATTTAAGTTTTAAACCTATGAAAACTCCTAGATCCTTTGAAATTCATTGAACATTTCAATGGCATGTTTAAATCTCGATATGCCCCTCTTGTTTGTGACTGGGATGCTGAGGATCACAAAGCAGGTGTGAATAACCATGCAAACTTACATGGTGCCCTCACATGTTACAGTCACCTATTCGATGTGCTGGTAAACCACACACACTCCACTGAACTATGACAAACATTGAGTCACCCTTTGCTACCTTTGCTTAGAACCATTTAGTGTGTCGGTAAACCACACACGCTCCACTAACGTCTTCGCAAGGGCACAAAGTGTAATTTCATGGAATTGCATCAATTCACTTTTGCCTAAGTAACTAAGATTGGGAATTTTATGAAAACATTTAGTTACTTTAATAATTCATTATACTTATAATGGAAGGTTTCGTCCTATCCTACCCGTTCGGCTAACGACCCTCCACTAGTCAAGAGTGTGGTGGGTAAGAGTGGATACCCATTCAATCGCCATTTTATAGGCAATTTCCTTAAACACCCCTTATAGACCAGCTTCGTGAATGAGGCCTACTAACGGTAAGACTGACTTTTACTCATACATATATATAATTTTAGACTTTTAATGTTATATATAGTATAGGGTGTAATTTATACTTTCAAAATGCTAGGTGGTCTACTTTAACAATTATACTTTTAATTCAATTAAATTGTAGACCTAAACTTTTATGGATTTATTAAACCTCTTTTAATTATACACCTTAATTAATTAATAAAACCATAAGGGTGTGATTTGAACTTTTTCAAAACAATTCTAGAGTTTTAGAATTTAACATTCCTAATTAAACTTTTAATCAACTTTTAAAGTCCAAAACTTGAGGGCAAGTTTTGAAACATTTCAACACATTAGGGTTTAGAATTTAAATATACATCAAAATTAAACCATTTAATCAAAATTTAAATTCCAAAACTTGAGGGCAAGTTTTGAAACCTTTTCCAAAACATTAGGGTTTTAACTATTTAAATTTCAAAAACAACAAAACTATTTGGTTCAAATTTAAACTATAAAACACTACTAGAAAAACAGCCTTTTACGAAGCTCATTGCGCGTCGTAAAAGACTCAGACGACGCGCAAATGCGCGTCAAGGAAGGCCCTGTCATCAAGAGAGACGACGCGCTTTTGCGCGTCGTCTATAGACGACGCGCTTGTACGACGCTCATTTACGTTGCACAATTATGACGCGCGTTTACGACACGCAATGCGTATCAAGGAAGGCCCTGTCATAAAGGAAGACGACACGCATTCGCGTGTCGTAACCTTACGACGCGTGTGTTAATGACACGCAATGCGTATCAAGAAAGCCCCTGTCAAGAAAGGCCATGTCATAAATGAAGATGACACACATTTTTGCGTATCGTAAATTTAAATGTTTAAAAAAATAAATTTATATATTTATTAATTTTTAAATTAAATTTGCATTTAATTTCTCATAATAGAAATAAAACACCATATACAAAAAATACAATCCATTGCACAAAAATTAATGTCATACAAGATACAAAATAAAATACAATAAATAAGTAAGATAATTCATTGCATAAAATGTCAAATACAAATAATCATCGGTAACTATGTAACCTAATACTACATTGCTATTAAGGGACGTCATCATAACTCACTGAAGGTCTTGGAACAATGTTCTCATCATTAACTCTTACACCAACCTTGCTTTAGTAGATGACTTTCACACAATCAATATTGAAATAGATGTTGCCTGGGCCACCATAGCTGCTCGAACTTTCCGAGTTCAAACTTCCATTGTTTGATTCATCTCTACTAACCTCTTTCTGCTTCAAGAACACAAAAGAAAATGAAACCATGAGAATATCACATGAAATTTAATACCCTCATAAAATGATATTAGGATTAAGGGAGTTGAAGGTACTTGTATTCTTCGAGGAAACAACTATCATCAAGATCATCTTCTAAATCTTTGAGTTCTTCTGTCTTGTTATCGATCTGAGATTTGGTTTTAGGTTTGGAATCTTCGTCTCCTAAAAAAACAAAAAAAAAAGGTAAATCGACCTAATCTTTTACTATATGCATTTCAAACTTCATTAAAAGTGATACAATACCTCAAGTATGAACATCCCTAATTGTATGAATATTGAAAATAATACCTGGAACATCCATCCATAACTAACTGTATGAATATTGAATATAATACCTAATTGTATGAACATCCATCCATAACTAACTGGAGATCCTGTTTCAATATCAATTGCAAGAATAGAACAATCTGGAGAACCAGTGAGGATCACTGATGACAAAAACACACATTCAAAATCAAGTTTAAAGAAACAGCAACTATGTTGCTACTGAGGGTAAAAAGTAAATTACATGGTTCAAGAGTATATAAAGTATAAGGCGGCTATTGCCGCCGCTCTCTGGGACCCACGAGCTAGAATTCTTGGAGGTGGTCCATGTTGAGGAGTTTTAGGAGCAGTAGTTGATTTTGAAAAAGCAGAGGTTAAAGCTGCCATGGCTGATGCTCTTTGGGTGGCCCCACTAAGTTTATTTCCCGGGGGCTTAACATCTTGGCTCTATTGTAATAAAATAATATGATAGGGGCCACTTAAAAAAAAATTAATCCAAAAAAAAAAACTTTTTATATAAGAAATACCTCTGCTACACAGCCTGAGCCGAAGAGTTGCACAGCCTTCTTGTGGAATGCATTTCTCTGAGCCTGGTTCCATTAAGAAAGAGAAAAATGAGATACAAATTAATTATTAATTATTAATACATATGTATACATATAGTAGTTTTTGCAGGATCCCATGAGAAATATGTTGTGAAGAAGCAAGGTTCATTTCCTTCTGTTACTCTGTATAATATGACAGATGGGGACAAGGAATCCATAGATGCAGCCAGCTCTACATATTTCTGAAATCAACTTATTAAAAAAACATACCAACCAATACAACGTATAATTTTGCATTTGTATAATTATTATTATTATTATATGTACCTCGCCAGTTTCAAAAGCGTTTTGTTTTTCCGTTGACTGTGCTAAATGACCAACCCAAACGATGACCTCAGCATGTGTATCTAATATCAAGACATCCTCTGGAAACAAGTCATCTTGTTCAAAGCTGTGAACTTCTTCAATCTCTAACTTTCCTATAGAGGAAAATAAGATGATAAAAACAGTTGGTGGATATAATCAGCAAAAATGGACATGTGAAAGATAGATGATGGTTGATGGTTTTGAAACCTTTATTGCTTATTACTTCAAACAAGTGAGGTTCACGGATGATTTCCTGTGTTACTTTGCTACTTGAGTAGCTTTGTTTTCCACCAAGTGCAAGCCAGAAAGCTAAGCTCTCTTTTCCTTCTCTAGAGAATTTTACAGGTACTCCAGACTAAAGATATAAGAAAAAAGAGTTGAATAAATTATCAAGGATTGGAAAGGGGTATAAAAGTAAATAAAGATGTAAGATCAATAATATTTCAAAACTAAATTTATATATAATCAACAATGCACCAAGTAAAAAAAGCTATTATATTTATGGTACCTGAACAGGTTTGCATTTCATAGAGTTGAACATTGAAGTAGTTTGTTGAACAGCTGTTTTTTGGTCCTCCTGTGATCAGACAACATAACAAGTCTTCATCCCAAATACACAATTAAAGATTTTTTTTTTCTTAAAAAAAAAAGAAAAGAAATAATATGGTTTTAGTTTACCTGGATGCTATCCTTCCCAATCCAACAACACGGGTAGTGATCTTCTTTCTTTTCATCAGAATGGTAGGAGTAAAGACAAATATAGCAATCTCCACTATAAAATTTTCCAATATCCTCCTTGGGTAATTCCGTCTTTTCTTCACCATCAATACGCCATACCTAAAGAGCCTACAATTATTTTATCTTTCTACATTAAATCTAAATGTAGCAACAAGTTTATGATCTGAAACCTCAATTTTTCCATTTTCTCCAAGCAAAGGTGGAACTTCCTCCTCTACAGGATCCGTTTTTGTCTGACCTTTGGCAAAAGCACCTTGTTGCTTCAGCAGAGCTAGTCATTAGAACAAGCGTAGAACTTAGGGTAAGTTTTAGAAAAAGTCAAAAATAGCCCTAGAAAACTCAAACACCCATGTCCCATGTAACAAAAATATATATAAGATATAGAATGAATCTACCTGCTACTTTTCCTCTAGTTTCCTCAGGAGGTCAACTTAGGGTTCAAGAATGAATCTACGCCCACAGAGTAAATAATCCAACTCACTTGGAGAAAATATTTGTAAACTTGAAGCCTCAAAAACCTAATAGTAATAAGATAAAATATTAGCTTAAAAAATTATTTTGTATATTTTCTAATTCCATAAACAATTTAGCATATTAGAATGTTGGAAAAAGATGATGACCTGATTAAAGCCAGCTCTAAATGATTCCATTTGCCTTGTGATACAGAGAATCAAACTTACTTCTTGTTTCTCCTCCCACGTTTAGGTCCCCGTCCTTCAAGCTTTGCAACAGGGCAACCTACATATGAAGTTCATATGTGGTGGAACTTGTCAAATAAAAGAAAAAGAGAGAACTGAATACGTTCATCTTAATCGGTCACTTCAATCAAGAATTAGTGCCCTAAATCTTCAACTACATATGTCTTAACAATTTCACATAAATAATTATAAATAATTGTTACAATTATCTGAAATTTCAGATCTAGGGATGACGTACCTGGAGCCCATGGTCGCTCAAAGATGATTTCCTCGGTAGAAACCATGGTGAGTTTGGCGCCGACGTCCTCTTGAACGGCATCACCGAACTTAGGCCAAGAACGCCTCTCCATGGCGCGCTTGCTCAGCCAAGCATTAGCGATTTTACGGATGTGTGTGGTGGTGGTAATCTTAACCCGATTACCTTCGTCGTTGAATTTGTACTTTAAACCCGTGTTCATCGGGTCCAATAACCTGTTTCGGCGGCAACAAATAGTCATAGTCACCGCCATCAGCTTCTTCCTCCAATTCGCCCCATCTGGGTTTTTGAGCCATGTCTGCGAAGCTGCTAGAATTGTTGCTGAGGGAAAATTAGGGTCGGAGATTCGAAGTGGTAATGTGAATAAGATGAAGATGTAATGAAGTCGGTTGTAGTGATTCTTTAGGCTTCAAAATTGATAGATTTTTTTCGATTCTTTCAAGTTTGAATCAGAAAATGAGAAAGAGTTAGGGAAATCAAGAGTGCAATGCTCGTCCTTGTTAGGTTGAAGATGAAAGATAGATAGAAGATAGAAAAAAAAAAGGCGGGTTTTCAAAATTTTGGGGATTTCATTTCCCCCCTTGTCTACTAAAAGCGCGTTTCATTAAAATTATAAAGCGACAGGTACAGACGACGCGCGTTTAAGATAAAGCGCCCTTCGTGTTTTTTTTTTTATTGAGACACTAAATTAAGGGCACGCAATAAAGCGTGACGTAAATCCTTAAATTTTTGGAGAGATGACACTATTTTAAGGGCACATCCTTTTGCGTATCGTTAATTATCTCGTGTCGTAAAAAGCGCGTCATTAAAGGTCTTTTTTCTAGTAGTGAAACCTAAAGGGCAAAATATGAAACTTTTCATAACAACAAGGATCAAATAACAAATAATTCAAATTAACATTTAATTACATAATTATCCATATTTGATGTATTTAATGATTTCTTGCAAAACAATTTATCAATTTAGTCAAAATAATTAATCAATTATCTTATAAGGAAACAATTATCTTATTAATTGATAAATATCTTCAATTAGATCAAAAATATAGTCAAATATATCATATAATCGGATTAATATTGATCTAACATGATAAGGTAACTATCCATAAGCAAAAGCAGCAAGAAATCGCAAAATACCCTCCATCTGATGAGTTGACTCGTCGAGTCAGCCTTGGACTCGTCGAGTCTGCATGGACTCGGGGAGTTCAGCCATGGACTCGGCGAGTCCAGCCTCCAGAATCCAAAAAATCGAATTTTCCAGTTATACAATGCATCAATACAATTGAAACCAAGCTACTCTCTGATACCACTGATGGGTTTTGGTCATAAGACATCCTATGTGCTCATACAAACCCTAATGCTTGGATCTAGGTTTTTCTATTGTACATGCTTTGAATCCAAGACTATAAACCCTAATTCTAGCATACAAGTAATCATATTAGATATTAGAATAGGTTTATAATGTTACCTTGATTGTTATGTAGCAATAACAATCCCAATTCCTCCTTGAATTGACTTTGGAAGGCTTAGAGTCACAAGTGTCACTCCTCTAATGGCTTACAAACACCATAAGCAAGAGGATGAAGAGGAGGGAGGATGGAGGCTGCCCAAAACGTGTTCTAAGCCTAGAAAACAAGTTCCCCACGTTTTTGAGCCTTAAGGGTTCTTTATATAGTGAGGCTATTAGGGTTATCTAACAAGGAAACCCTAATTTGGTTGCTTAAGCCCTAAGCAACCCATAGACTCCTTTAATCAAGCCCTTGGATGATTTCCTTATGGGCTTCCCATAAGAGTTCATCCACCTCTTGATTTAAGACAATCCATGGCCCAAATTGCAATTATCTTATAATTACAATTCCAGTCCCTTAAATTTAATTAATCTCTTTTAGTTACAAAACTAATTACCAATTAATTATTGACTAATATTAATTAAACAATATGATTTCTCCTTTAATATATTATTCCCATAATATATTAATAAATCATATTTAATCTTTTCTCTCCATAATTCATCCTATCAAGTTGCTTTGGTGAAGACAACCCAAAAGGACCATGCACCATCGGGTCAAGTACATACCAAAATAGTTATGGACTTAGACACTAATCCAACACTCCTCGTACCGGACATTTGCCAAGCTTCAGGCAAATGCCCGGAAGAGGGAGATCGAGCTAGAGACTTGGGCTAGGGAGGAGGCAGAGTCTCAGGGGAGGGATCGGCGACCAGCACAGTCCCAGCCGGCAGCCAAGCGGGCCAAGCCCGCTGATTCCAGAGTAGGGAGCCAGAAGGGCCGCACTTGTGGAAAGTGCTGGCAAGGGTCATGATGGAGATTATAGAGCTGGATCTTGCTACAAGTGTGGCAAGGAGGGGCATATGGCCAAGGACTGCCCCAAGGGGTTTGCAGTGTGTTTCCACTGCAACCAGACCGGACACCGGAAGGCCGAGTGTCCGCTTCTGCGAGGGTCAGCACAGGGAGCTTCTCAGGGGTCTGCCCCTGCTGCTGTTAGGGCTTCCGATAGTCAGCCGGTGAAGACCGAGACGCCGAAGGCTCGAGGGAGAGCCTTCCAGTTGATTGCGGAAGAGGTCCGCGCAGCGCCCGATGTCGTGGCTTGTATGTATTCGTTCATGTATTTATTTTAATGTTTAAGATTTTGTGCTTATATTATGTTATGCATAGGTACTTTTCTTGTGAGTTATGTACCTGCTTTGGTGTTATTTGACTCGGGTGCGAGTCGATCTTTTATATCGTTGGCTTTTAGTTAGCACATTAGTATTAGTTGAGAGGCTTTGAGTCGACCTCTGAGAGTCTCCATCGCCGACGAGAGAGCAGTGTTTGCTGCGGAGGTGATTCGAGGATGTGTACTTGAGATTTTTGGTGTAGAGTTTCCTACAGATTTGGTCCTGATTGCGATGGGGGACGTCTGTGTCATCGTAGGGATGGATTGGTTGAGCAGATTTGGAGCAGTTATCGACTGCGAACGGCAATTGGTGACTATACGAGACCCAAGTGGGGGAGTTCTTACGGTGTACGGCGAGGGTACCCATCCCGATTCAGCGTTTTGTTCGGCTGCTAGAGCAAGGCAGAGTCTACAGCAGGGCTGTAGTGGTTTTGTAGCGTATGTGATGGATACGAGAGTTGGTGCGGAGAGACCAAGTATGGTTGAGGAGGTCCCGATAGTGCGTGAATTCCCGGATGTCTTTCCCGAGGAGTTACCGGGTGTGCCTCCCGAGAGGCAGGTTGAGTTTCGCATTGATTTGATTCCAGGGGCAGCACCTATTGCCAAGGCGCCCTATCGCCTTGCACCTCCAGAGATGCATGAGTTATCCTTGCATCTTCAGGAGCTGTTGGGGAAGGGGTTTATATGGCCGAGCAGCTTGCCGTGGGGAGCATCGATCCTTTTTGTGAAGAAAAAGGATGGTTCGCACCGAATGTGTATAGATTATCGAGAGCTAAATAAGTTAACGGTCAAGAACCGTTATCCTTTGCCGAGGATCGACGATTTGTTCGATCTGCTGCAGGGAGCATCTTGGTTTTCCAAGATTGATCTGAGATCTGGATATCATCAGATGAGGGTGCGCGAGGAGGATATCCAGAAGACCGCATTCAGGACTCGTTATGGGCATTACGAGTTTGTGGTGATGCCATTCGGGCTCACCAATGCGCCTACAGCGTTCATGGATCTCATGAACACGGTATGCAGACCGATGCTGGATTGATCAGTGATTGTGTTTATTGACGACATTTTGGTGTATTCAAAATCCAGGGAGCAGCATGAGGAGCATTTGCAAGAAATCCTCAACATGTTGAGATCGGAGAGGCTTTACGACAAATTCTCGAAGTGCGATTTTTGGTTACGAGAGGTACAGTTTCTTGGTCACCTCGTTAACCAAAAGGGGATTTTGGTCGATCCGGCCAAGATCGAGGCGGTGATGAGTTGGGAGGTGCCGAAATCTCCTTCTGAGATCAGGAGTTTTCTAGGGTTGGCCGGCTATTATCGAAGGTTCATCAGGGATTTCTCCAAGATTGTTGTTCCTCTCACCAGGTTGACCCGGAAGGGTGTGGTGTTCAGCTGGGGCCCAGAGCAGCAGGCCTCATTTGAGACTCTTCGCCAGAGATTGTACAAAGCCCCGGTGTTGGCTCTTCCAGAGGGGATGGAGGACTTCGTGGTGTATTGTGACGCATCAATATCTGGGTTGGGCACGGTGTTGATGCAGAGGGGGCATGTGATCGCATACGCATCGAGGCAACTGAAGCCCCATGAGGCAAGGTATCCCACCCACGATCTACAGTTGGGGGCTGTGGTGTTCGCCCTCAAGATTTGGCGCCATTATCTGTATGGGGTTCCGTGTACGATATACACGGACCACAAGAGTTTGAAGTATTTGATGGATCAGCCAAACCTGAACATGCGTTAAAGGAGATGGTTGGATGTGGTAAAGGATTATGATTTTGAGATCCTGTACCACCCGGGCAAGGCTAATGTGGTGGCCGACGCCCTGAGTTGTAGAGCAGAGAGTGCCCTGATTCGGGATATTTGTATGAGATTGACGGTGATGACTCCAGTGTTGGACACCATCAGAGGGGCTTAGGCTGAGGTAGTGAGACTAGAGAACCGTAAGAGAGAGCGAGTTATCGGACAGGTGTCGGAGTTCATGACCGATAGCAGAGGGCTTATGACCTTACAGGGTCGGATTTGGGTACCGTTTGTTGGAGGAACGCATAGCATCTTGATGGAGGAGGCGCATAGATTGAGGTTCTCGATCCATCCCGGGGCCACTAACATGTTTCTGGATCTTAAAAGGGAGTATTGGTGGCCCTGTATGAACAGGGATGTAGCGTGGTTTGTTGAGAGGTGCCTAACCTGTCGTAGGGTTAAGGCCGAACATCAGAGACCGCATGGTAAGTTGCAGCCACTGGAAGTCCCAGAGTGGAAATGGGAGCAGATATCCACGGATTTTATCACCAAATTACCGAGAACGATGAGGGGTGTCGATGCAATTTGGGTGATAGTAGACCGCTTGACAAAGAGCGCTCACTTTCTCGCCATTAGTGAGAGTTCTTCTGCGGAGAAGTTAGCAGAGATATATGTGAGAGAGGTGGTATCGTGGCATGGGGTGCCGATCTCGATTGTGTCAGATCGAGATGTGCGTTTCACTTCCATATTTTGGAAGAAATTCTATGAGGAGTTGGGTACGAGGCTGCATTTTAGTACCGCATACCACCCACAGACTGACGGTCAGAGCGATCAGATGACTCAGACGCTCGAGGACATGCTCCAAGCATGTGTGTTGGATTTTGGTGGAAGTTGGGACACGTATTTTCCCTTAGCGGAGTTTTCCTTCAACAACAGCTATCATTCGATCATTGGTATGCCGCCCTTTGAGCTGTTGTATGGGTGGAGGTGTCGGACTCCCATTTGTTGGGGAGAGGTACGGCAACGAGTGATGGGTAGCATGGAGATTGTGCTTCAGACAACAAAGCAGATACAGTAGGTCAGGCAGAGATTGTTGACCGCTCAGAGTCGCCAGAAGAGTTATGCGGATAGGCGACGATCCGAGCTTGAGTTCCAGGTCGGTGATTATGTTCTCCTGAAGGTATCTCCTTGGAAAGGAGTGATTCGATTCAGGAAGAGGGGCAAGCTAGGGCCCCAGTATATTTGGCCGTTCAGAGTGATCGCGAGGGTGGGCAGGGTAGCATATCGCTTGGAGCTACCTGCGGAGTTGGAGCGGATTCATAATACCTTCCACGTGTCTCAGTTGAGGAAGTGTATAGCCGTAGAGTCGGCGATAGTGCCGTTAGAGGACATTCAAGTGGATGCGAGCCTGAACTACGTGGAGAGACCAGTTGCGACTGTGGATCGAAAGATCAAGGTTCTGAGGAACAAGGAGGTGCCTCTGGTGTAGGTTCAATGGTAACATCGGAGAGGATCCGAGTTGACTTGGGAGCCAGAGCGGGAGATGCGTAAGAAGCATCCGGAGCTATTTCAGGGATGAGACTTCGAGGGCGAAGTCTGATTCAAGTGGGGGAGAATTGTAACATCCGGAATTTCAGGTATTTTATTTATTCATTGAATTTCAAGTTTTATGGAAGAACTCGACGATTTGATGCGTAGACTCGCCGAGTAGAGACGCGAATCATTATCCGGGTGGATGGCTGGACTCGGCGAGTCCATGTTGTTTAATGAAACCCTAATTCCTCGGGTTTGGGGCCTATTTAAAGGGCCTTATGGCCGGCATTTGCGGCTACCAGACCCTAGAGAGAAACCCTAAGTGAGCTAGAGCGTTTGTGAGAGGAAAGGAGTCATTCCTTGATCATTTGTTAGTGTGTTTGCAAATAGAAGAGGACCAAGACAAGAGGAGGCTGAAGAGGGTGCTAATCCAGTAATTCCAGGGCTCAGAGACTTCATTTTGAGGTGTTTATTTGACCCTTCTTCAGTTTATGGTGTAATTCTTAGAGTTAGGGCTTTTTAACCCCTTTAGAGGATGGTTATATGGAGTAATTGGTCCCTTCTCGTGTTGGTGCTGTAGATCTGGACCCAAAGAGGTCCAGAGACCCTTTTCCCTTGAGCTTTATGGGTATTAATGGAGGTTATGAGCTTAGGATGTCATTTTAGAGGCCATATCTTCAAATAAGGCCTTTGAGCCTTTGCATGAGCACCAAGATGTTAGCTTTACGTGATTATAATGCTTTGCGAAGTCGGATCTATGGTTTAGAGAAGCGGATCTGACCTCAAGAGGTCAATTCAGCTTGAGCATGGCATGAACTCGCCGAGACCATTAGCCGACTTGACGAGTAGGACGAGGGTTTTCCCGACAATCACACAGTTGGTGACTCACTGAGTTGGGGAAGCGACTCGGTGAGTCAGAGGGAATCTAGAGGACAAAGTGCACGATGGTACTCGCCGAGTCAAGAGTCGGACTCGGCGAGTTGGGTCGGGACATTTCACAAATTGTGATCAGTGATGATTTTCAGAGTTGAGGTTGACTCAGTGAGTCGAATGAGGACTAGGAGAGTGAAGAACACGTGTGGACTCGCCGAGTCACAGTTGTGCACTCGGCGAATTTGGTCAAGGTTGACCGTTGTCTTCGTTGACTTTTAGGGTTAGGCAATGTTTGGACCTTAGAGTCATCGGAAGGGTAGGATAGTCTTTTACCCTTCCTAGACGATGAATAGAGAGAAAGAGATTAACCTAGCCCTGAAGGTTGTATTAATTAGAGTATTTATTTCATGTGATTAGGCTGGGGCTAGACCATAGTTTACCGAGTCAGAGATTTACTGAGATATCCGAAGTGAGTCTTCTCACTATACTTTACCTTGAGTAGGTAACTAGAGTTATGTGATACAGTGTTTTTATGCTATATATGTGTTATGTGTTGTACTGCATTATTCTATGTGATTTATGTTGTGCATGTTTATAGAGTTAGAACCTGAGGGTTCATAGAGTTTGGGTGCACGGACCCACAGAGTTATAGCCTCGAGTGGCTAATATGTGTTATATGTGGTATTTTGGTGAACTCACTAAGCTTTGTGCTTACAGTGTTTTATGTTATGTGTTTTAAGTATTAGTGACGATCGCGGAAAGGCGTCGGCTTGATCAGTACACACACGGAGTTTTTATGTTATGAGATCTTGGGATGGATATATGTTATGAATTGAGTTTTAAACAATGATGTTTTTATGAATAATGAATGAATTATGTTTTTATAAAACGCGAAAAATTATTTTGAAGTTTACGGTGTTACACGTAAACACAACTGTAAACACGTATACAGCCGTAAGCACCAAGTTGTATACAGTCCAAGACACAAAAATACATTTTCCTAGAAAATGAAAGTATAAACCATATTTTTGACCCAACACGACCACCACTTTATGGTGGTGGTTTGAGTTTCTTTCCATTATTCTTTTTGCTAATTACAATTACAAAGCTTTAATCCAAAATATCACACATACTAAGTAAGATAAACATAGATGCACAACCACCTAATAGTGGTCGGTAGTGGCGCATGACGGCAGCCACCACCTCATGGTAGTGGTGGTGGCTATACTCGATTTTCCGGCCAAACAAACACCATCTACAACCCATATACATTATTCTGATTTGATAAAAAGGCTTAGCCACCCACCTGGTGGCTCATGATGATGGCAACGACAGTTTCGCGATGGCAGCCACCACCTTACGACGGTGGCGGTGGTTTTTATTGGTTCCCCACCAAGAAGCAACACATCCCGACAACGCTTTTCTCGGAATCTAGAGGCAACCACCACTGGGTGGTGCATGACGACAATAGTAATTGATGGTGGTGATTTGTAATGACAGCGACCACCTTATGGAGGTGGCATTGGTCTCTCTTGGTCATCAACCTAATAACACGCCGACACTCGAGGGATACGACTCGAAACAACAGTCTTCAGCCACCGGCTTGGCGGCTGGTAGCGACACAATGACACAACAGCGGTAGTCAGCGGTGGCGAACGGGCAGAACGATGATGTTTGTCAACAGGGCAGCAGGCGGATTGGGCTGTCGGACTCGGTGATGCAAAAAGGGTGGCTGATGAGGGCTCCAATGGTGATGGCGTGAAGAGGGGGGCGGCGGGTGGGAGACATAAGGGTGGAGTGGCGTCTGATCTCTATTAGGGTTAGGGTTTGGATGGAAGTTAAATACCAGTGCCTTAAGTTAGTTTCCATAATGGCATATATAGTCCCTCATTTCCCATTTCTTTAAAACTCATCCCAAAATTTACCTTTTTAACCCCTGATTCCATAAATCTTTACAATATAAATCCATAATTTACATTTTATCCCTTGCTTCCATAATTTCTTTTATATTGAGTCCTAATTGTTACCAAGCAGCCCTTGTCTTCAATATTACTTACAAATTTAGTCCGGATTTTGAAGTCATATTTGCAAATATAGTTATTAGACTTATCCAAGGGGGAGACTGTTGGATATAGTGTCTAAGTCCATAACTTTATTTGGTATGAACTTGACCCGACCCGGCATGGTCCATTTGGGTTGCATGGCATTGCAATACTTGGATAGACAAAATGAGAGAAAGTACACTTGTGATTATTAATATATTATAAGTTCTAATATATTAATAATAGTATTATTTAATTAGTCTTGATCAAATATTAATTTAAGTTCTAATTTGGTGATGAAGTTGAAACTAATTAAATATATGGGGTTGATTATGACAATCATCTAAACTTTTATAGTGGATTAAATGATCCATGGTTTATGGGTTATGGATATAACTATTTGGAGCTCCATGGATAGTCCATGGGAGTTACAAACCCATGGGTCATGAGAATGGAAGAGTCATGACAATTATGAGTCTTCTTAATGAAACCCTAATTGTGACACCACTATAAAAGGGACCCTTTGGCTAGCAAAATCGGTACCTAGTGTTACTAGAGAGGGCATAACCGATTTTTGAAGTGTAGAAGTATTCTCTCAAGTTATTCCAAGGTTGTAGTGTTGTGTGAAACATTTGAGGCACAACATTTGGGGTGCTAGGCTCACAAACTCTTGAAGGAATCCAAGCAACAACAAGGTATGTATTTCTACTAGTTTTTATGTTTCATATATTCCCTATGCCATGCTAGTTAGGAAATAACCTTGAAAAAGAAATTTGCATGTATATAGAGAAAACATAGATTCAAGGTTATTAGGGTTGCATGTACACTTAGGAAGTGTTAGAATGCTCAAAACCCATCAGTGGTATCAGAGCCTAGGATTGTTTTCTGTAACTTGATGCAAAACTGCTTAAAAATCGAAAAATCTGCTCACTGACGACTGGACTCGCCGAGTTCATGGGGAGGACTCGCCGAGTGCATGAACAAATTCATCCTACTCGACGAGTAGAATCATGCACTCGATGAGTAGGAGCGTGCTGGTCAGTTTTTCGAGTTTTGTTGCTGCAAATGCATTAAAATCATTATCCCAATCTGTTTTGGACTTGTAAAATCTGTTTTTCAAAGTGATAATGATTATGTTAACCCATTTTACATGACTTTTATTAATTTTCAAGTATTGTAAATGTTTATATGATTTCTTGAAATTGCTTGATATGAATTTGTGTTCTTATGAGTTTTTAGAAGATCATAGGAATTATGTGTAACCTCTATGTGTGTTTAATTCATGATCTTAATGGCAACGATGGTGTCTATAACTTGTCCTCAAGTTATGGATAACCAAAATTCACTTCTTTAAATTATGATTAAAGAACTAAAGATGTTTCATAAAATTAAGAGTCTTCATTTTTATGAACCATTAAAACTCATAAGTTACAAATTGAAGAGACATGGAATAGTTTCAATTCTTGCCCTCAAGTTTTGGAATTTGAAAAGTCTTACTCTTTAATACTTTAATTCCAAATTAAACCTTAGATTTTTAAAAAAGTTTAAAAATCAACACTTATACTATTATTATAATTTTATTATATAGATATGTATAGGAATATGTCATTCTTACCGTTAGTAGGCCTCATTCACGAAGTCGGTCTATAAGGGGGGTATAAGGTTGTTGCCTACAAAATGGTGACCTAATGGTTGTCCACTCAAACCCACCTCTTCCTTGATCGGTGGAGGGTCGTTAGCCGAACGGGTAGGATACGACTTTGAATACTTGTTAAAAGTATAATGAATTATAAAGTAACTATACATTATAAATTCCCAATCTTAGTTACTTTAGGAAAATGTGAAATTGGTGCTAGCCCATAAAATTACACTTTGTACCTTACCAAGTCGTTAGTGGAGCATGTGTGGTTAACCGGCACACTAACATGGACTAGTAAGAGTGGCAAAGGGTAACTTGACTTTATTATAGATCGGTGGAGCGTTTGTGGTTAACCAGCACATCGATTAGGTAATATTGTTGAGGGTACCAAGTCAATTTGTATGGTTATTCACACCTTGTTTGTGATCCTCGGCATCCCAGTCACAAACTTGAGAGGGCACAATCGAGATTCAAACATGCCATTGAAAGTTCAATGTATCCCAAAAGATCTAGGAGTTTCAAATCCAATTAAAACTTAATTATATTTCGTTTTTCATGGTGGAAATTGGTAAATCTTCATTTTCCTACATGTAACTATTTTATAATTTGGATTACAGCATACCTCTTCTAGTTATAAATAGGTTATTGGGTCCTAGCCTTAACATTTCATATTGGGTGTTATATTAAGGACTTTAAATCAACTAACTTGAATTTCTCTCATTATAGATGTCTAGTTTAGACAGTTATGGTCTTCCCAAATCTTTAGGAAGAAGCTTCCTAATGAAGATGATATCCCGAATGGCAATCAAGGTGAAAGATCAATCCCTTTGTTGTGCATTAGTGGGACTGAAAATCATACTTCACTTCCTTCACCTACTCCAATAAATCTCCCTATCCCACAAGTTTCAAGACATGATAAGTTCTAAGTCACTCAATCCCTATTGGCAAACAAAGTCTATATGTGCTTAGGTCTTGGAGATTAAATCACATATTGACAAGCCGGGAGAGTCGGGTGTCGAAGTCTTAAGGTAGCTGGCTGTTGACTTGGTCACTCCCTGATGACATTTCACGACATGACCCTTAATGATCTTACCTATTTGCTTGATGATGCTGAATCAGCAATGATTTGGAGCATTGGTAAAGCAAAATTTGATTGGAAGATCAACTTCCCAAACTTCCATGGACATTGAAAATGGTAACATTGGAAGTCCAGAAAAGCTTTCTCTTCCCAATTGAAAGGGATTGGCCTTAGTCAACTCGGTTGACAAAATGGTAAAGAGAAAGGCTAAGTCTGTCATAGTCCCGTGTACCGTTTCCAAAGAGTCCATATGTTTCTATTGCCAAAGGAAGGGCATTGGTTGCAAAGCTGCCTAATTTACCTAAAACTCCATAAGGATAGTAAAGTCAAAGGTTTGACTCTGCTTTTGGTAAAGTCCATTATCTAACTTTATTAAGTTTCTATTATGAGATTGTTATTGCATGATGTGACTGGGTCACATATTGATGTTTAAGAATCAAAGAAGAGTGAAGAAACTTAAAGGAAGTATATGTTGATTCTGATCATGAAGATGGATTTTGATCGCATGGTTCGGTGATCAAAATTTTGAGCTGTTACTTAAGAGTTGAAACATATTGCTTAGGAATAGATAACAACAAGGTTTTCATATGGGTTGTAAGGATAAGTTTTCCGCAAAGTTTTAAAATAAAAGAAAAAAACTGGTTTCGATTTTATTTTAAGTATCCTTACAATGGCATTTGTGAAAAAGATTGTTGCTTATATGTTTCCATTGATAAGCAATATGGGTAAATGGATTTGATTCTTTTCGTTAGTGGTAGTGTCATAATTTACCAAATAAGGAAAGATTCTTATCACCCAAGTTTCAGTTGGATAGAAACTTGGAATCATGCAAGTTGTATTGTGTGATGAATGAGAATTTTCAACTTTGGTAAATTAAGACTAATTCCTTGTTCACATTCGCATGTGAGTCAAGCGAAGGACTAAAGGATCAGGTACGTTAAGTTGTGCACTAGTCAGGTCCACCACAAAGGTAGATAAGATTATTTGTTATTATTTACTAAAGTTTAGTAAATATGGTTATGCTTACGAGTTTAAGTGTAATTCTGAAACATTGGAAAAGTTTCAATGTATGGCAGAATGAATAAGAAGAATCAAAAAAGGCAGAAAGATAAAAGTTTCTCCAATCTGAAGAGATGGGAGAGTACTTGAGTATTATGTTTTATGATTATCTTAGTGAGTATGAAACCATATCACAATTGATCCTCTGAGGACACCTTAGTTCATTTGTTTGGCTAAGGAGAGGAATCATGAGTTGTTGAAATAGTTAAATCAAAAGATAAATCATACATCAAAATCAAATCTTAGAGTCATACTCCAAGATTGAGCCATTGAGTGACATAATCTTTAGAAAGTTTATAACACTTATCAAATGTAGAGTGAGATGAGTCCTACTCTTGTACATTTGAGGTTGGTTAGTTGTGATGTTTTGGATAAAACAAAGACCAAATAAGTCCAATTATGGTAAGTGTTTAACTTAATAAGAATCCGCACTAACTATTGAATATTTTTTTTGTCAAGGAATGGTTCTTGACAAAGAGAATCATATATGTCAAGAGGTCAGTGGGAGTCTTAAAAACATCTTAAGATAGGTTCAAGAACTAATCAAGAGTTTTGTTAATCACTAGCCCACGACTTGAGGTTTGTAACCTATCGTGTTGACATATTCTGTGCTCATCCCAATTAAGGCTGGCTTTGCATTGGAGTTTTGAGAGTTCTCGACTGTTTGCATAACAACCTGGAAGAAATGCTAGGCCCTTGTGCTGCCGGGTGGCAAGAAATTAAGATTGCACAAGTTCAGTCCATATGAATTTGGAAGTGTCACTAACCTAGTCCTGTGATTATGGTTTTGACAAAAATTCACATGGAAAAAGAACACATACACCATAAAATCTAAGTGTCATAAGGTTTCTCTTCGATTCATGAAAATGATGGTAAGGAAACGCTTCCACTAAGAAGATTTTAAGTAGATAGCGGTTGTCATATTTTCATTCTCATATAGTTAGTGGAGCGTGTGTGGTTAACCGGCACACTAACTAGTGAGAATTGCAAAAGGTCTAGACAAACATGTGAGCTATCTAAGGAAAGGTGTGTGTTTTTGATAAAGTCTTATCAAAGCAATCTAGTATCAGAAATATGAACTTTGGTAAGAAAGTCAATAAAGTATTGATTTCTAGAAGTCCAGTTGATTTCTGAGTACATGTCAAAGCTAGTAGGAGCATAAAGTGTTATGTTGGTAATCATTATGCTAGTGGGAGCATGATGATTATGTTAAGTATTGCAAGTTAGCAATGTTAATTATAGAAAACAAAAGTTTCAATTTGCTTTGAAAAGTTGTTTTGCTATCATTAAGGGAGAGGATTTTATACTTCACTCCAATTCTACAAGCTTAGATTGATATTTTAATCTACTTTAGTCAAGAATATATATGAATGTTATGCTGGAATGGTTCAACATAAGGAAATTCTATATATGTTAGCTTAGATTGAGAATTTAATCTGCTCTAGTCAAGAATATATACGAATGTTATGTTGGAATGGTTCAACATAAGGAAATTCTATATATGTTGCGTTCTCAAAATTCGATTATGATTACGGCATCCCTCTTCATAGTTCGAATTTTGAGAACATGGCAAATAAAAATTTTATAGCATGAATCATGTCCCATATGCTTCGGATATAGGATCGATTGCATGTACTATAATATTCATCCATTCTAAATTTTCCTAATGCTTAGGGCATTAAGAAGGGAAAAAGGAGTAGAAGTGGAAATGACTAAAATGATTAAACAAAATTGTCGAGGACAATCTGAGGTTTACCAAAGATTGGTTGCTCATGGACAATTAGAAGTATAGAGTAAGGACCATATTAACATATTTTGAAAAGAGGCAAATCTTGTTTAGAAGTGATGGTCAAAATGGTAATATGGAATTGTCTCCATAGGTGGAAGTTATTCTTTGAATTTGTGTAAGATCAGAGAACTTAATGCAAGAAGGATGTTCAAAGGAATGTACTTTGAATTTGAGACTTCATGGAATTGCTTTCCATTGAAATATCCTGTAATGTCTGTTGTCAAGTCTTTGTGACTTCTGTGCATAGTCATTACAAGGGGATCATTACATATAAGTTTAGAATCTAACAGATTACAGTAAATGGCAAGAGTTTGGTATTCTTGCATTTACAACAAGGATTGGAATTGTGAAATGAGCATCATTGGAATATTGTCAATTGATCTATTTCACAAAGAGAGGACCATATGTAAACATAGTATGCATACTTGGAGTACGGCATAATTGTTGTTTGGAAAACCATAGTGTACATGCTTGGAGCACGGGACAACTAGTGTTTTAATTCAAGCATAAAGTTGATTAATCGAAACATAAATAATGAGTAATCAATATGGTGTTTAAATAAAAGGTGTTTTATTTACACTTAAAGTGTTGGGGCCATATAAGATTAGTATTATTCTTGTGTCTCACTTTGCATGTTTTGACTTCCAGAATAACTATGTTATGGTATATATCATATTATTCAAACCATCCACAGTCAGTCATATGTTGGAAGTAGATGTGAATCAAGACTGTCATGAAGTTGGCTTGTATGATTTGTCTAAAGTGCTTTAGACAATGCAATGGTTGCTACAACATTCATGAGTACTCATAAGGGCTGAGTATTGGATTCAACCCACGCTCACTTGCATCACTTCATGGAATTTATCTTGAGTGATCGTGAGACGGTAATATCATATAAATCTTCAAACCTAGAGATATGAGTTGTTGACTATGAGTTGGTTATTCATTGATTGTACGAAAACGCATTAGTAACTCGATGTTATAAAACGTGCCTTTGTGAATAATTCAACAAGTAGTTAGTACAAGCATATCAGTCGAAGTTTATCTGTTCCTTCTAGAAATAGAAGCGATATATAGGCCCCTCGATGATTTGGTTTTGACCTATGTACCGGGCCCGGTCAGAACCTAATTGATGTGTTGAATTTAGTTCTATGTCGAAACAAATCAGAGATCGAGAAACAAATGTTGGACAATAAGTAAGACCATGTTCCATGTGTTTGTCCGGCTGATATCATGAGAACAGAGGATTATATGATCACTTATCTTAAATGGCGTATCATCATCATCTCAGTTCCGATAGACTTTGAAAGAGCTACGATTGCTAGTCGGATTTTGAAGTCATATTTGGAAATATAGTTATTAGACTTATCCAAGTAGGAGACTGTTGGATATAGTGTCTAAGTCCATAACTTTATTTGGTATGAACTTGACCCGACCCAGCATGGTCCATTTGGGTTGCATGGCATTGCAATACTTGGATAGACAAAATGAGAGAAAGTACACTTGTGATTATTAATATATTATAAGTTCTAATATATTAATAATAGTATTATTTAATTAGTCTTGATCAAATATTAATTTAAGTATTAAATTGGTGATCAAGTTGAAACTAATTAAATATATGAGGTTGATTATGACAATCATCTAAACTTTTATAGTGGATTAAATGATCCATGGTTTATGGGTTATGGATATAACTATTTGGAGCTCCATGGATAGTCCATGGGAGTTACAAACCCATGGGTCATGAGAATGGAAGAGTCATGACAATTATGAGTCTTCTTAATGAAACCCTAATTGTGACACCACTATAAAAGGTACCCTTTGGCTAGCAAAATCGGTATGTAGTATTACTAGAGAGGGCATAACTGATTTTTGAAGTGTCGAAGTATTCTCTCAAGTTATTCCAAGGTTGTAGTGTTGTGTGAAGCATTTGAGGCACAACATTTTGGGTGCTAGGCTCACAAAGTCTTGAAGGAATCCAAGCAACAACAAGGTATGCATTTCTACTAGTTTTTATGTTTCATATATTCCCCATGCCATGCTAGTTAGGAAAAAACCCTGAAAAACAAATTTGCATGTTAATAGAGAAAACATAGATTCAAGGTTATTAGGGTTGCATGTACATTTAGGAAGTGTTAGAATGCTCAAAACCCATCATAAAGAACACTGAAACGCAACTTATAGTGAAGAAGTTATGACCCATCGAAGTTTCACTATTAAACCAACACGGCTTCGCGTATCTTAAGAAGTAAAATTTGGACAAAATACTTTCTAGCCTTAGCAATCTAAACAAAAGTCATAGTATATGTTAAACCGAGATCATGATTATAGAGAATGTCCAAATCTGACTTCGTTTAAGGAAGTTATGACTTCAATAAGATTTTACATAGTAGTATACAGCCCGGAAATCAAATTTTAGATCGATCGATTTTTAGCCAACACAAATTAAACGAGAATTAAACATCTCGTTAATAGGAGCTCAACGATGTAAAGACATTCAAAAACGGATTTTGGATGCCAAAGTTAAGAATTTTTAACGGATTTTAACTGTCTAAGCCTATTAAATTTAAACTTTTACAATAATGTCAACATTAGCCGATAGAGTCTACACGAAAGTCATAGATCACGTTGATATATGTGACAACCCGATATTTCGAATCAATGTAATGACCTAAAAAGTCAAGAATTGTAACCCCTTTTAATATAATGAAATTATTGTCGAAAATAAAATGTTAAAAAGTCATCTAATGGATTTCATAAATGATAGTTATCATGTCAAGGTTTTCAGAAATATAAAGAACACTAAAATCTGAGTTATAACGAAGAAGTTATGACCAACCTAAGAGTCACAACAAAACCGTCAATACGATTAAACGTAAAATGCGAAGTTTTAATAAAATACTTTTTAACCTTAAGTATCTAAATGAAAATCATAGATATCATTAAACCGTGAGCATACATAAAAAGAACGCCCAAATCTGACTTCGTATTGGGAAGTTATGATTTTTCTAAGTTTAGGTTGTAGCAATAAACATCTAAAAACTCGAAATAGAGATCGAGGGATTTTTGACCGAAACAATCTAAATGAGAATCGAAGACCTCAACAATGGTAGTACAACGGTAAAAAGTCTGTCGAAAACAGACATCGGATAAAGAAGTTACGGATTTTTAACGGACCTTTAGTGTCCCGGCCTGTTAAAAATAATATAATTAAAATAAAGTCAAAATTAGCCGATGGAGTCTAAAAGAAAGTTGTAGAGTACATTCTCACCTACGCGTGGATATAAAGAACACAAAATACGGAGCTCGTACGCAAAAGTTATGCAATTTAGAAGTTGGAAAAATCCATTTACGCCCCGCGTACCAGAGGATAGGAGCCTGGTCCCATCGGCCAGTGGCTCTCCCATTGGACAGAAGCCCTCCCATCCGAAGTGCGTAAGCAATGACGTCCCACTACGCCCCGCGTAACCTCGTACGCCTAGCGTACCGAGGCGGTTCAGCCCCTCTATAAAAGGGATGTGAGGTTTCGGGAAAAATTGCTCATTTTCTCTCCTTCTCTGGCGTTTTTATTCCGTTTTGCATGCGAGAAATATCCTGAAGCCCCGGTTTTCATACCCAAGTCCCGAAGGAAGCTTTACGCTCCCGAGATCCCCGAAAATCCCGAGAAATCTGCTTTCTCCTACCAAAGTTTTGTTCGGTTTTCATCTCACCATCTTCACTCTATCAAGTGAGTTCATACCCCTATAACTACATTTTCAAATGCTTTGTAAATACTTTTATACACTTTTAAAGGGGGAAAATACAAGTAAACACACGATTATCCTCGTGTGAAAAACATCCATCTCTTGCTATACTTTTTGTTATAATCAATCATATGTGATTTATAACTACCATACGAAAACATTCTCATACAACATATCATGATAACACTTTGTCTTTTGGAATGAAACATGTTGTTATATAAATATCAAACACTTTATTTATATTTTGAGTATAAATTTTCAATAATGTTATACTTTACATACAAAGTCGACACTACACTAGGGTTTACCATACAAAAAACATATTTTTGGAAAAACTATAATAGGTATAGTTTACTAGATATTCATGAGATTTTACATACTATAAGTAGTATATCAAGGAAATACTTTCATATACAAGAACAAATGGACTTTTCATACGTAAATCTATTTGATACTATGTTTTGTGAGACATTCAACTTCACGTACTTTCAAGTATGCACTTAAAGTCATGTATTATATACCATAAACTCTTGTAGGAAGAGTGTGATATTTGTTTATAGATCTATACGGGATTGACAATCCCGCACCTAAACTGTTAGCTACAGTTAGACCGGCAGGTCTGGGGTGACAAACGTCATAACATTCCAACGCCTGAAGAACGTTGTTACAGGCAGTCTAGGTCAATAGCATGGAAATAAAACTCACATGGAGTATTAAATACACGATGATTTATGGGGTTATCAAATGTATTAGTAATTTTATACATACTTAAATCTGTTATTCTAGACATGAAAAACTACTAATGCATTACAGTTTTGGAACTTTTAAACTACCACACACTCATGGAAAAATATTGGATTTTTTGGAAATAGACTCAGTGATTTTATACCAACCTTACAAATTTAATACATAAATGCTTATGAACTCACCAACTTAATTGTTGACACTCTTTCAAAACTACTTGTATTTCTCAGGGATTCAGTAATACAGGTAAACCCCAGCTTTTGGAGAAGGGACGCTAAGGTGTTAGTTTAAAACTCATTTTTGTCATCATATTGTAATTTATTTTATACAAGTATCATTCAACAATGTAACTTTTAAATTATATATATGATGGTTGTTTTACTTTCTTTACTATGTATTCAATTGTTATGATACTACATCAAGTCATCCGCCCTCAAACGATTATGCCGTTCTGGTTTGGGGGTGTGACAATATATACGCGTGGATATAAATAACGTCTAAAACGAAGTTCCTATACGAAAGTTATGGATTTTAGAAGATAATTAGTTTTCGGAGTAACCAGCAAGTGACACATGGCACAATTTGGGCCGCACCTACTTCCCCACAGATTGCCACCAGATGGTGACAAATGGCCATGAACGCCCAGCGTACGGCTAGGGAACGCCCAATGTTCGGTCTTCAGACAGCCTATAAATAGAGGCACAAATCACTCCCTTCTTCACACGTGTTCATCCATTTCTCTCCTAAGCACCCCCAAACCCTCTAAGCCTTTCTCTAGTACCTCCTAGGTGTTAGTAGCAAGTCCCAGAGCGCCAGAAGGACCCGAAAGGAAGAGCATTCGGCTCAGAAGTTCTGCCCACGTAGATCTTGGTTGTTTGCTAAAACCCCCAGTAAGTAAGTCATGCTTACCATACTTTAAGTATAACTTATATTTAAGTTCATTATCATTATTATGAGCCTATAAAGAAGATTTATCAGTGATTCCATGTCATTATACAGATTGATCTACTTACGGGGATGATGTCCAGGTTGTGAATTAGTGAGGTGTTTAAAGTGAGATTTCCAAACTGTAACACCCGCAGATTTGGGCTAGTCAATTTTGAGATAATAGGGGTCGAAAACGAATTTTTGACAAATAATTATTTAGAATAAATAATCTTAAACAAGTTTTAGAATATGTCTCAAGGGTTCTATACATATAAAGAACGCCAAAATCCAAGTTATAACGAAGAAATTATGGCTCGTCGAAGTTTTATGACAAAACCGACAAGGTACCGGGAGACATAAATTGTAAATTTTTCATAAAGGACTCTTTAGCCTTAGTGATCTAAACAAAAGTTGTATTATATGTTAAACCGAGAATATACAAAAAAGAACGCCCAAATCTGACATTATATGAAGAAGTTATGAATTTTCTAAGATTTGGCTTACCAGTGCACGACCCGAAACTCGAATTTTAGATCGAGCGGCTTTTGGCCAACGCGACCTAAATGAGAATTGAAGATCTCATTATTAGTAGCTCAACGGTAAAAAGACAGACGAAAAAGGAGTCCGTATGTGGAAGTTATGAATTTTATGCGGTCATTTAATAGTATAATCTTCTCTTACTGTTAAATTTAAAACCAGTCAAGAATTAGCCGATGGAGTTAACAGCAGATTTGTAGATCTTTTTTTACCTACGCGTGGATATAAAGAAGGTAAAAAATGGAGCTCATATGCGAAAGTTACGTTGGTTAGAAGTCCGCAGGGTGCTGTGCGAAATCAGGTGACGTGGCTGAATATGGGCCAAGGCTTTCTCCCCAAGAAAAGCCATCAGGTGATGAAACATGGCACTGACTCGGCGAGTCAGTGACCCCACTCAGCAAGTCCATTAGGAATTCATCCTATAAATAGAGGTGTCCAACATTTCCATTTCCTCACACCTCAAGCCTCTTCTTTTTCTCTCTATACTCTCTCTCTCTCTCTCTCTCTCTCTCTCTCTCTCTCTAAGCCTCCATAACCCCCGTAAGACTAGGTAAACCTCCTAGCACCCAAAGGAAGCCTCAAGGCTCCCGGAATCCTAAGAAAAGAGCCTTTCAGCTCGGGAACGCTTCTCCAGCGAACCCCGATTTTGCAAAAAACCTGCTATAAGTGAGCTACGCCTACCCTATCGTTAGTATATCTTATGTTTCAATATAGTAATGTTATTAGGACCTTATAAAAAGTATTTGGGCTATTATTTTGAGTTATATAAGTGTTGTTATAATATCTTTTAACTACTCACGGTAAGGGGAATTTGGTTTAAAGGGCCGCATAGGGTTGTTGGATTTCAGAAGTGTTATATGCCAAAATGGTCCTGCCCTCCAGTGTTTTATGTTTGGCCCCTGTCTGTATATAGTGGTTGATAAATATTGTTTCGGGCTTATATAATAGTAATAATAGCAAGACTATTAATTAGTCTCGGTGAATATTAGACTAAACTCTAGTGGTAATGATACTAGGTTTTGTCAAAGGAAAATTGTGTTAAGAGTAACGAAGTGTTGTACGTGTGCCGAGTCACCACCTTTTCAAGTGAGTGCATAGTTACTTTCATCTTAGACATAGATATGAAGTATTTAATATAAGCTACTTGCTATGTATGCATATTGTTTGAATACCTGCTGTCTGTGCTGATGAAATATTTTTATACATGTTTTAAATGATTTAAACTGTATATGTATTTTATATCTACAAAAATGTTGGGGTAACACATGGGTAGATGTAATAGACGATGTGTGATAAAATGATGAGAGGTCTCAATGTTGTTGTTGATTCTGTCATCTAGCAAAGTATGGATGACGACCACAGACTCTTCTAGACAATCCAGTGGAACGCTAGCAGGCTCGCAACCTGTAGGTGTTTGTGAACGATGTGTTCACCGGTGTACTCCATCCCTCTCATGGTTACCTTAAGGACATTTATTGATGAGGAATCCCGTTAGCATTAGTGGCTATCATGATGTTGATCCATAGTCTAGGTCCCTTATGATAGGTATCTTAGGGATGTAATGTGAGGATAACGGGAATGGGTAATCGGGTTATTGTTGGTTGATGAAATTAATAAACTTATTTATTGTGGGTTAAAAACCCTATGTGCTCACCAAGCTCCCAAACCTGATCCACTCAGTTTCTTGTATTACAGGTAGTGGCGCACGAGCATAGATATGATGTTTGGGATGAGAGATTACGGATATAGGCATGTAGATATGAATAAATGTAGTAAGGCTTACATTGTATTGTTTATGCTTTTGATCTGTAATGAACATGACATCCTGAGTTTTTTAATGAAATACATTTCTACGGAAATGCTTTGATAAATCTTTATCATATTTTGTTTTTGGGAACAAATTCCGCAACACTTTTCTTTAAAATGTTACTCTGATTTTTAACAAAGCATAAACAAATCGTTCTTTTCTGGCCGTGAAAGTGGGGATGTCACAGTTGGTATCAGAGCATTAGTTTAAGCGAACTAGGAATAAGGATTTATTTCTAGACTTAAACTTAGAATGCTAAGCGATGATCGTGAGGAGTGTGTCCAATATATTTTAGATAGTACACCTGAATAGACACAAGCACTAGCTTAATTTGGGAAGATTCCTAAAATGATTTTATGTGCTAAATTAGTTGTGATGCTTTATGCTATTGTTTGATCAGATCTATGGTCTGTTGCCGACCGGATCTGGAAATTTTATGTGGTCAGATTTCTAAACATTTGATTAATGTATTATAACTGGCATGTGACTTTTCGGATTAATATGGAGGAATACACGTCTAAATCTTCCTCTATCTGTATTCTCATCTCGATACACCGAACGCCTGCTTTGGTGTGCATAATATCATGGTGAAGACTCGTAGTGAATTGAGTGAATGGAGGAAATGAGAAAGCTTATGATACTGAATGGTACCTATCTGAAGATATCGTAAGAGTGATATCATGTCTTTAGAATGTGTCTAATAAATAATACGTCTAGTATGGGAGAAGTACATTTTTATTAACAGAAAGAAAGATTTTTGGTATAATCCACAAAGTTATCCTATCGTCTGACGTTTCCATCACCAACCGAGTGAAGCAAAATTGATGCTTAAAGATACACATGGAAGAATTCCTAGTAGAGTCTAGGGAAAATTATATGATTGTTTGTACACATTTTTGTTAAAATTGTTTTTGTGATAATAACTTGGAGAACTTCGAAACAATACTTGGGACGAGAGGCCTATACTACCAAAATCGCAGGACTTGAACTTGGATCAAGGAAAGTCGCAAGGTTACCAAGGCGCTAGTAATTGATTTCATTTTGTTCATGTATGTCGTTACCATCGTTTCGATAATGACTAAGAAGATGATTATTATTCCGACCCTAGTAGTCATATCATGTTGATTCCGGCTAAGATGAGTATGTTATGTGGTTCAGAGAATCAAGTTCGATGTAGCATCTGACTTAAGACGGAAGATTGAAATAAAAAGCGACCAGTAGAGTTATCACGAAAAGTTTCTTGTAGCTAGAAATGCTACCTTTTAAGCTAAGATTAGAACATGAACGAAAGAATTATCTGTTCTGGAAGACTCTAAGAGACATGAGTCTAAGCGTTGCAACATACGATGATAGGTCATTAGAATATGACACATCGTTCCATTGTAGTAACAAAAGAACTTATCTTAATTTCGTATCTAGTGAGGATCGAGATTATGACTTGAAGGTCATAATTTGGAGTCTAACGTGAGATAGGGAGCAAGTACAAGATCAAGCATCGCCTACATTCAAGGAGTCCAGGAGTTAGATACTCGTTCGAAGGAACAAAGAAGTTACGATTATTACCTATGATCAAGAGATAATGTATGGAGTCATTATACTGCCCTGTTTCGTTGATGATTTTGGGACGTAATCTTCCTAAGGGGGAGATAATTGTAACGCCCGTAGATTCGGGCTAGTCAATTTAGAGATAATAGGGGTCGAAAATGACTTCTCAAGAAATGATTATTTAGAATAAATAATCTTAACAAAGTTGTATAATATGTATCAAGGGTTCCGTACATATAAAGAACGCCGAAATCCGAGTTATAACGAAGAAGTTATGGCCCGTCGAAGTTATACGGCAAAACCGGCAAAGCACCGGGAGACATAAATAGTAAATTTTTGATAAAGGGGTTTTTAGCCTTAGTGATCTAAACAAAAGTTGTAGTATACATTAAACTGAGAACATACAAAAAAAAAGAACGCCCAAATCTGACTTCGTATGAGAAAGTTATGAATTTTCTAAGATTTGGCTTAGCAGTGCCCGACCCGAAACTTGAATTTTAGATCAAGCGGTTTTTGGCCAACGCTAACTAAATGATAATTGAACATCTCATTATTAGTAGCGCAACGGTAAAAAGACAGACGAAAATGGAGTCCGTATGTAGAAGTTACGAATTTTACGCAATCATTTAACAGTATAATCTTCTCTTACTATTAAATTTAAAATCAGTCAAGAATTAGCCGATGGAGTTAAAAGCAGAGTTGTAGATTTTGTCTTTACTTATGTGTGGATATAAAGAACGTTAAAAACAGAGCTCATTTGCGAAAGTTACGGTGTTTAGAAGTCGGCAGGGTGTTGTACGAAATCAGGTGACGTGGCTGAATATGGGCCACTGCTTTCTCCCCAAGAAAAGCCATCAGGTGATGACACATGGCACTGACTCGGCGAGTCAGTGACCCGACTCGGCGAGTCCATTAGGAATTCAGCCTATAAATAGAGGTGTCGGGCATTGCCATTTCCTCACACCTCAAGCCTCTTCTTTTTCTCTCTATACTTTCTCTTTAAGCCTCCCTAACCCCCCTAAGACTAGATAAACCCCCTAGCACCCGAAGGAAGCCCCAAGGCTCCCGAAGTCCCGATAAAAGTGCCTTTCGGCTCAGGCACGCTTCTCCAGCGAATCCTGATTTTGCGAAAAACCCGGTGTAAGTGAGCTGCGCCTACGCTATCGTTAGTATCTCTTATGTTTCAATATATTACTATTATTAGGACCTTATAATAAGTATTTGGGATATTAATATTAGTTATATAAGTGTCGTTATAATATATTTTAACCACTCGCGGTATGGGGAATCTGGTTTAAAGGGCCGCATAGGGATGTTCGATTTCAGAAGTGCTATATGCCAAAATGGTCCTGCCCTCCGGTGTTTTATGTCTGGCCCCTGTCTGTACATAGTGTTTGAGAAATATTGTTTCGTGCTTATATAATAGTAATAATACCAAGATTATTAATTAGTCTCGGTGAATATTAGACTAAACTCTAGTGGTAATGATACTAGGTTTTGTCAAAGGAAAATTGTGTTAAGACTAACGAAGTGTTGTCCGAGTGCCGAGTCACCACCTTTCAAGTGAGTGCATAGTTACTTTCATCTTAGACATAGATATGAAGTATTTAATATAAACTACTTGCTATGTGTGCATATTGTCTGAATACCTGCTGTCTATGCTGATGAAAGATTTTTATACATGTTTTAAATGATTTAAATTGTATATGTATTTTATATCTACAAAAATGTTGGGATAAAGCATTGGTAGATGTAATAGACAATGTGTGATAAAATGATGAGAGACCTCAATGTTGTTGTTGTTGATTCTGTCATCTAGCAGAGTATGGATGACGACCACGGACTCTTCTAGACAGTTCAGTGGAACGTTAGAAGGCTCGCAAACTGTAGGTGTTTGTGAACGATGTCTTCACCGGTGTACTCCATCCCCTTCATGGTTTCCTTAAGGACATTTATTGCTAAGGAATCCCCTTAGCATTAGTGTCCATCCTGATGTTGATCCTTAGTCTAGGTCCCTTATGATAGGTGTTTTAGGGACGTAATATGAGGATAACGGGAACGGGTAATCGGGTTATTGTTGGTTGATGAAATTAATAAACTTATTTATTGTAGGTTGAAAACCCTATGTGCTCACCAGGCTCCAAAGCCTGACCTAAGCAGTTTCTTGTATTACAGGTAGTGGCGCACGAACATAGATATGATGTTTGGGATGAAAGATTACGGATATAGGCCTGTAGATATGAATAAATGTAGTAAGGCTTATATTGTACTGTTTATGCTTTTGATCTGTATCGAACATGACATCCCGAGGTTTTTAATGATATACATTTCTATGGAAATGCTTTGATAAATTGTTATCATATTTTGTTTTTGGGAACAAATTTCGCAACACTTTTGTTTAAAATGTTACTCTGATTTTTAAACAAGGCATAAACAAATCGGTCTTTTCTGACCGTGAAAATGGGGATGTCATACAAACAGTATACTTCGTATAACAATCAGAACCTACTTCCAATATGATCCTACATGGTTGTTCCTTACTTGATAGATCATGAATGTAGACTTTGAGTTAATGATAAATCTCGACTAATAATTAGTCGCAACAAATATTAGACTAAAACGCAGTGATAATAATACTAGGTTTCGTTAAAGGAAAAGATAGTTGCAAGAAGCGAAGCACTATCCGAGTTTCGAGTCGTTACTTTAACAAGTGAGTGCATAGTTACTTTAATCTTACACATAAATGTGAAGTATTTAATATTAATGCATGCTATATGTTCTTATTATATGTGTTCTTGATATCTATGCTAGATGAATGATTTATACATGTTTTATGTGATTTAAACTGTATATGTATTTTTATTCCTAAAAATATGTTGGATAAAGATGGGTAGATGAATGATGAGAGATGAAAGATGATATAGATGATGAGAGGTGAAATATGATGAGAATCCCTGACTTTAAAGTTGATCTGGTCATCTAGCAGAGTATAGATGACAACCACAGACTATTCTAGACAGTCCATTGGAACACTAGCAGGCTCGCAACCTGTAGGTGTTTGTGAATGACATGTTCACTAGATGTACTCTAAAAAATCCTGGCAGCTGTGCCTAATGGATAATATTAGCAGTTGTGCCTAATATATAACCTTTAAACTACGTGTTCACCAAAAGTATTCTAAAATCCTGACAACTATGAACTTAGTTCCTTAAAAATGAACATTGGCAACTGTGCCTAATAGATAACATCAACGGCTATGGACTTAGTGCTTGTTGGATAAAACCTAGCAGTGATGGACTTCGTGCCTATCTCTTAGGAAAATCCTTATGAATAAATAATTGAAGAATATATAATTCTTAGGGTAGATCCTTAAGAATAAAGAAAATAATGGGGAGGCGAAATTGGGTTAATAATTTGATGATTAAACATATTAATTATATTATTATCGATTAATAAAACCTATGCCGGTTGAAAATTCTATGTACTCACCAGGTTTCTCAACCTAACCCGCTCATTTTATTGTATCAGAGGTGACTATATGAAAGATACATTGTGCTAAGAGATTTAAGGAGTATTAAGTCACTAGTTTAATTACTGTAAGACTTGTGATATTTCGTTATGCTTATGTTTCTGTATTGACGATGACATCCTAATGTTTTAATATAAATAAAAACATATATCTTTGGAACTCTTGTGATAATATTATTATGATGTTTTTCTGGGAACAAATTCCGTAATACTATTTTTTTCAAAAATGATATTCTAATTTTAAAATAAGCATAAATAAAATTTTTAAAATGACCGTGAGTATGAGGATGAAATAAAGGAGATGATGGGGGCTGAGGGTGGGCTAACCCTAGTACTCACTTGTTTTAGATACGAAATAAGAGCCCCAAAATTAGGGTTTTCTCTCGGGCTAACCTCACTTCGTGAACCATATGTTCTCACGTCGTGAGCGCAAAGCTAATGCACGACTGCAACAACCTCCTCGCAACGTGACACTAAAAATCTCACGTTGTGAGTAGGATCAAACCTTTGAATCTTTGAACTTGACAATTTCTCACCTAAACTGAATGTTACAGCTACGAGAAGAATATGAGAAACAGAGTAGAATTCCGCTTTGTATAGATAACACTATGATAATTCTCATATAAAAGATGTATAGAAAATCTAGGTTGTTACACAAAAATTGTTCTTTATGACACTAAATTTTTAATTCTATCTGATAAGAAAATCAACTTTTTATTTTGATTTTAAAATATCAACGATTAAGACTTTTACTAATTAAAATGAAAAAGAACACCATTAATGCCCTTGGTACATCTATCTAGAAGCCTCTTGTAATGCTTTTTCTTAAACCACACTTGATAATCATTAGCAACGACCTATTGTTTTGTGACCTTATCATTTTAATCGGTAAAAATCTATATAGTTGAGTTTGTGGCTTGAGAAAGTGACTATAATAGGCAATTAGTTACTCGTGATAAGAGCAATGACGGTGTTAATTGTCATTTTAACCAATAAAAATCATAATAACTGATATTTTAAAACTAAAATAAAAATTTAGTTTACTTATTGAATATAATTAAAAGTTTAATGATCTAAAGAGCAAACTTCGAGTTATTAGATTGTCATTTTAATTCATTTTCTCTGTATTTAAATAAAAAAAGATAATAATAAATATTTATTAATAGTATAATTAGAATTTTAATACAATTTGGATCTTTGAAGTCTTGTTTTTGTGATTATATATAAATACAAAAAATACAAATAATAACAAAATTTATTAATAAGTTAATTATAAATTTAATATAAAAATAGACGCGACACATTTCATGTATGAGTTTAAGAAATTTAACTCAACAAGATGTGATTAAGAGTTTTTAAATAATGAATTATGATTTTACTTATCAATAAATCATATATATGATATATATTCTATGTCCGAATAACTATACATTTTAGCCTATATTATAATTAAACAACACAAATCATATATATAGAAAAAAAAATAAGTTTGGTGCATGGGTTAACAACAACTACACAAACCAATTAATGCAAAAGTAACATATATAACCCCACTAGGTTATAACCCGTAGACACCACAGGAAATAAACGTAAAAATAATTCAATTAAATTATAAATTAGTTATTGAGCAATGTTTTGTTTGTAATTTCATAGTGATATAATGATTGGTTGCAATTATGAAATGATAATGGTTTGAATTTGAAATCAGCAATTTGTATTTGTATATATGTTAGAAAGTTATCATTTTGTATAATGCAAATATAAATTTAAAAAAAAAACATAAACATAAATTCATATAAATAATAAAGTTTTACAAAGTTTTTATAAATTTCTAAAAACTTCTTTATACACGACATTGGATGTTTTATTTGATAGTCTACCATGGTTATCTAAAATTAACAATTTTAATCCCTCTCTACTTTGAACTCTAGATAAAGCAACATACAATTGATCATGTGTAAAAACAGGATCCTTGAGAAACAATCCAACCTTCGATAAAGACTGGCCTTGGCTCTTGTTAATTGTCATTGCAAAACATACAGCCAATGGAAATTGTCTTCTTTGGAATTTGAATGGGATTTTGTTTTCAGTAGGAGTTAAAGACATTCTTGGAATGAAATTCCGGTTTCCAATATTACTTCCAGATATGATAACTGCCTCGATTACTCGTTTTCCCAATGATACAACTTGTAGTCTAGTGCCATTGCATAAGCCATTTTTCTGATCAATGTTTCTCAATAACATAACTGGAACACCGACTTTTAAAATGAGATTATGGTTTGGCATACCTGAGATTTTAAGACCATTTAAAACATCAGGTGAGTATAAATTTCCATCAAACTGATCATGGACAAACTCAGATTGGCAGAGGCTATCTGAACTTAAATATTCTTTTGTCTCTCCTGGAATCAATTTTAGCAACCGATCATTTATTTCTTGGACAACTTCATTCTTGGGAGCAAGTATTGCTCTTTCTTGAAAATAACCCGCAATGTTGAAGTTTTCAAGAATGGAAGGATATACAAATTTGATTAATGAACCAATAGGATCACATGGATCATTAATGAGAATGTCTTCTGGAATATCAACAATTGCTTCACCATCATTCGGACTACCAAGATTACCTTCTCCTATGTCCAAAAGCCAATTTGAAAAACCCGTTATTCGATGAACAGCAGATGAATCGCCGCCAACAGTTAACCTCATGTTTTTTGTTAATTTATGGACTTTGCACTGTTGCCATAAATACGAAGAACTTAAAGAAGCGTTAACAATATTTTGTCTACTGCCACCCGGAACAACAGGTAGAATTTGTCTAAAATCACCTCCAAAAACAACCACTTTCCCTCCGAATGGAATATTTGAGTTTTTAGGATCGACAAGTCTTAATATATCCTTCAAAGTTCGATCTAAAGCTTCAAATGCATGCTTGTGTACCATTGGTGCTTCATCCCAAATGATCAATGAGGCTTTTCTTACTAAACTCGCAAGATCACTCTTTGGATTTATTTTACAAAAAGAATCCTCGGTAAGATTTATGGGAATATTAAACCGAGAGTGTGCTGTCCTACCTCCAATCAATAATAATGAAGCAATCCCACTTGAAGCAACGTTTAAAACAATCTCTCCTTGGGATCTAATTGCTACAGAAATTGTCTTCCAGAGAAATGTCTTACCAGTTCCACCATAACCATAAATAAAGAATACACCTCCCTTATTATTTTTAACCTTAGCCATTATATCAAGAAAAATGTTGCGTTGCTCGTCGGTTAATGAAACAAAGAGCCGATCAAACTCATTCTTCAAATTTGATATGTCATAATCTAGCTCCTCGACTATCAAACGATTGTTTGAAGATGAAACCAAATCAGCATCTGGGTAAGGCATCCTTCTATAGTTCTTGAGACTGGAATTGTTTCGGAGTAAAATTTGTTCTATCTCGAACAAAGTCAAGTTTTTAATTTGATCTTCGTTTAGTGATAAACTTGTATGATAAATACTATATTACTTACAACATATTAGAAAAAAAAAGATAATCTGGGAGGTAAAATGTAATTTGATTGCATATTGGAAATTTATATGATACAGTTTTAATAATAATTTAATAAACATATAATACCTGGAGAGTTTAATCTCTTTTGTTGAGAATAAAGAATTCCGTCTGAAAGGTATTCCCATGTGTTTTCCCACACAATCTCTGGTTTACACAAACTATTGGACAATAACATCGTAGCAAATAAGAAACGTAGATAAAAACCAGATCCATAAACACTTGCTTCCTTAATTGCTTCGATGTATTCTTTGTCATCATCCAAAAGGCCCAGATTATAGCATGCATCTTTAAAAGAACATATTTCACCATTGATTGTGCGAATTTCTTCGAAGGATTTTGGACCTTTCACTTTATTTAAAAGAATTCTTAAAAAATACGCTTCGCCAACCTTAGGTGAAACCGAGTGAATTCTACCAATAGAATATCCAATTTTCCTTGGCTTCCAAATATTAAGTTTAGGTTTCCAAACAAACTTTATAGGAAATTCAACATATGTAAGTTTCTGTGCATCTTTATTGATTTCATTACACTTCATCCAAGATGTGAACATTGAAGAAGCAACTGAAGGCTGGTCAAGAACATCTTCAATATCGTCGTCTGCCTCATATACAACTTGTTGTTGACCAGGAAGATGAAAAGGTAGTCTAATCACAGCAGGATACCTATAATGAACATCATAACTAAAAATCCGCCATGATGCTTCACATGCAGATATATATCTACAATCATAGTATTCTTTGATTTCATCCACTGCATCATTGTTATCAGAATCATTATTGCTTGGCTCCATAGCAACAGTCGCTCTATCAGGACCCTTGTTTATATATTTAAATAAATACTTTATAGAAGATCCCTGATTGCACCATTCAACATTAATGTGTGCCTGATATCTTTTTAATAGATATTTGTTGTATGGAACAACATTCCTATTATCTAACTGAACACCAGATTTTTCAACAAAATGTCCATCATTTCTTCTCCTATATAAGGGAAAACCATCTGAATCAACTGAAGTATGATTACAGAATTGCTTTGGAAACTTTTTAGAACACTTTCTGTCCACCATGCATGGGCAATTCAAATTTTCAGCTCCACATGGACCGTGAATCATGAACTCCCTGACAAGTGAATATAATTCTGGATCTTCTTCGATATTTGGAATCTCAGCAGAAATAATGGGATCGATATATTCAACTGTAGGAAGCTTGTAGTCAGAATGCATAAACAAACATATATGACTATGAGGCAGACCTCGTTTTTGAAATTCAATTATATAAACCACTGCATGTAAAAATATACACATAAAATAGAAGTTAGAATTAAAGAAGGTATATATAACCTACACACACACACACACACACACATATATATATATATATATATATATATATATATTAAATTATAATTTTAAAATACCTGCTTGAACCTTGCCAAAAATTTCATTTTCCCTTAAATCTTTAATAAATGCATCCAACTTTATCTTAAATAACCTACATAATATATCCGGTGTATCTTCAGGATGAAGTGGAGTGTCCTTAAGAAACCTTTGAACTTCTGGCCATTTTGGATTACACGTAAAGGTTATGAAAAAATCTGGATATCCAAACCATTTACATAGCGACATGGCATCCAAATAGTTTTGCATCATATAACGTGCACCACCGGTAAATGAAGAAGGTAAAATCACACGTTGACCAACGTTCGAAATATATGTACTACCACGTACTTGGTGATTACGCAGATTCTCATAAGACTCACATCTAAGAATTTTTTGTTGCTTACGTATGAAAAATAATCGCTCGCTTTCAATCATTGTATAACCATCAACCAAAAATTGTTGGAACAACCTTTTTGCATTAAGAAGTAGTGAGAACGATTGATCTCTATCTTGAATTCTGTAAGCGAAAAATTCTCTCATAGTACAGGTCGGGCGCTTGCTGTTACTTGAAGATGTAATACCTCTATGAAGGATGTCAACTTTGTAACCATCATCGCCATATGGAAATAGTAATGGATATTGAAGAGCAAGGTAAGAAGGATGTAATTCACTGATACGCTTTAGTAATCCTGATGAGGTTTCAACAATGATGTCTCTTTTTTCAATTGAATCACAAATGTCACCGACAATTAAAGCGGCTACCTCAGAAGAAGTTGGTAAGTTATACGTCCTTCCATCTTGTTCTTCTTTTCCGATTAATCTTAACTTCAAGTTAGCAACAGGATTATCATGAAGACTGTTTCTTACCATCCTATAAGACTTGACTAACGCATTGTTTGAATCTAACATATCCTTCAAAAATTCTATAATTTGGAGATCATATGACCTTGAACTTGATGTAGAAGCGCTCCTTGGTCCACTGAAAATATTATAGATAATTATTTAATGTTAGTTAAAAAGATAAATAAACTGAAATTAATTTTTAGATGAAGATTATAAAAATATACCCAATACTTGTCGATCTATTTGAAATCTCGTTCTCTGTATCATATATGTATAACTGACAGAATTTTGGTCATGATCCACCTGTAGGTAAAAGACTTCCCATACTATGATAATTTTGACCGTTAAGTCTGAATATGTATGGTGCGTTGCCTGAGTTGATGGATGGATGAACTTTGCCTCCCATGGATGTAAATGAAAACATTGAATTGTAACGTCGAATGTTCTTCATGAAGTGTTTGCTTTTAGAATCTACGGAACGGTAAAGATTTTTGTAAGACGACGGTGCTTCTTTTAAGGGTGGTAACTCAACTTTTCCGTAACCACAACATAAGGAATAAGACGTATTGCCTTTTTTTGTCCTCTAAGCGATTCATCTAGCCATAATTTTGCATGACAAATCTGACATATAACAATCTCGTCTCCATGATCCAAGTAATCTATTGAATGAAAAAAATATTAAAAAGTAAAAAATATATATAAATCAGATTATTAAATAAATTTAAATAATATTAAAACTATTAGAATTATTATCACCTTTTGATATACCGCGAAATTTATCTTCGACAATATGATCATGATTACTTTCTTCATCTAATGTCAAGTCAAAAACAGGTATAGAGGATATATCTGGAGTCTTCCTTTTTAATTGATGTTTTCCTCTTGGTAACTTGATTGATGAAGAATTCTGGATTATTGTCGAACGATTACCGGATGTCGTGGAATTCACAAACATTGAATTGTGTTTGTTAATAGATATTGGTGTTTGAAGGTTATTATTGAATATACAATTGCCTGAAAAATAAAAATACAAATCAAAACATTAGCAATTGGTATGATTTATATAAATATAAAGCATATATTTCTAAGTTTGTGTATTTATAAATGCATACCGTTTGAAATGTTAGAAAAGGGAGTTCTAACATTTATATTTGTTGAAGGAGAATTATAAGTTATTGTGGAACGATTGGTGGATGTCGTGCCAATGCCAAACACTGAATTATGTAAATTAATAGATAGTGGTGTTTGAACTTTATTGTTGAAAATATAATTGCTTGATAAAATTAAAATACAAATTAGAATGTTAGAAATTGTTATGAAGTTATATAAATGTGAAACGTATATTTTTAATTTCGTATATATAGAAATTCGTACCATTTGAAGTATGATGAATACTTGTATGTTGATCTACACATGATTTGGCTGAGTTTATATTTTCCTTATCTAAGGTAACGTCTGTATAATTACATGTAGATATTAATTTAACACGATGACTGTAGACATCTGTTACATAATTAGAAAACATGGTTAGTAATAATAAAAAATATTAATTATTATAAATACACTAAATTAAATAGTTTTGCAAATTTAATATAATTTTTATATTTACAAATCAATTGTAAAATAAACGAATATAAATACCGTTATTTGACATGTAAGAAGTATGTGTAATCGATGAGTTTTGATGGCTTGATGTGCTTGGTAAGTTTTTGGATTTTCTATTATCTAAATATAACTTTCTAATTTTTCTCCTCTCTTTAGCATTTGTAGATTCTGTAGTACTATTTGAACCTGTAAAATCGTAGAAAACAACTTAAAGACATTTTTTTTTATATTAAGTTTAAATATATTATAATTTCTTTTAATTTTTTTAAATAAAAATGAATAACATATTTAAAATCTATCAATAATACATATTATAATTATCAATGCAAAATAAAGCAAGAAGATTACCGTATTGGCAAAATTTTATAGCATGTCCAGTAGGTGTACGAGAGATGATGATGTAGTACAACGTTTTTTGGATTTTCTATTATCCAAATATAACTTTCTGTTTCTTCTTCTCTCTCTAGCGTCCATTGCATTCATGTTCTTGTTTGATATATAATAAAAATAAAAAAGTATAGTGAAAAACAAAATTAATAATTTGATAGTAAATGTTACATCGATTGGTAGCTTATATAATTTGTATAAACTTCATTTGACGAATTGAATACTAACCAAATAGGATATAAAATATTTCTAAATCATAAAATTACATAATTATATATAAATCACATTTATTTATTAAATTGTGGAGCATGATATATAAAATGGCAATTTAAATAGATTATGTCAACTTAAATTAGAAATTAATAATTACGACATATCAATATAAATTCTTAGGTAATTATTTAAAATATAATTATTTCAATAATAAATGGGATACATACCAATCCAAATTATATAAATATTATTGATATAAAAAATTATAAAAAAAAAAAGAACATTTTTTTTAAGGATTCACACAAGTAATAACCCCTATTCTCCCACGTAGAAGATAACCATCTATTAGTAATAAACCCCATTTTTCCCTTTTGCTGTAATAGAAATGGAGCCTAGAACCATCGAATATCAAAATTTATATCTCCGCAATCAAGATTAACATTTCGAAGGCATTCATTTAAGAAAGATATGGAAGTTTGTCCATTGCTATCGTGAAGGAAGATAGGAATATAAAATCATCGAATCCAATTTGAAGGGAGTAGAAGCTTATACCGATTTTACAATTAAAGGTACGAATGAATATGGTATGAAGATGCGACAATTGAAGGTAAGATGTAAATTTTTGTTAACTATTGTTTTCTTAACAGAACATAGATTAGTTGAAAGAAATTGTACCTGATTGTTTTTGGCAGAAATTTGATTCTTATGAAAAAGTTATCGAAAACTGAAATGGTATGAGGAGTAACTCGAAATACGTCAAGAGCGAAGACACAATCAGGTAACTTTCAATTTTCTGAAAGTATGATTTTCATACTCTGTGCGTAATAGTTTGAAATTTTGAAATTTGAATTTCTAAGATTTTAGGGTTAAATTTGTGCATCTGATTAATGTTAGCAAATAATTTATTAATTGAATTTTAATTTTATATACCTTCCGAAATTGGAATGCGATTTTTATATTGATTAGCTAGATATTAGGGTTAAATATATGTGCAAAACGGAGGACAAACTCATATCAGTGCCTAGTGAGTGGTTTGAAATTAAAAGTAATGGTTTAGAACAAAAAATGAATGTAGATTGCAATTTCTTTTATTTGACAGTAAGATTTGAAGACAAAAAATGGCAGAAAATTGCTCAAAAAAGCAGAATTTAAGAATATAACCAACTGATATGCACCCTTTAGATTTAAACCGTATAACACATTGATATGTAACTCAAAACAGATGGTTCAGGATCTAAAGTTTCATAGATGATATAACACACTAATATGTAATTTAATTACACACATATTGACACACATAGAAAGCAACATGACCAAAGAAACACGTTCCTGTTTTAAAAATGTTTATATGTCTAATGTGTACTTTATTAATAAAGGGACAAAAAATGTAAAAAAAAAAATAATGCCGTATGGACCATTTTCTAAATTAATAATATATTTGTGATGGATCAAACATGACCAGGGGCTCTTTTAGAGGATTGAAGTGCACCTTCCATGGTTTCCATTATCAATTTTTTGACCTGCAAATAACACACATATATATATTCAAGAAAAAGATGAATTGGGTGCTACTAAACCCAAGTTTGAACATTTAAAGATTAAAAAAAATAACAGGTCCTATTATAATAAATTACATACTTGGCCACTATAAAAAAAGATACACAAACATACACAGGTACATTAACACACCCACATGCACAATTAATGATAATATAATCTTGTAAATCAATAGAAAGAGTACCCCTCCCCCTAATCAATTTTTCATCTATTATAGGAGGATCAAACTGTACAGAGAAATGAGTTTTTGAAAGTAGGTTAGAAATTGTTTTTAAGCATTATATATATATATATATATATATATATATATATATATATATATATATATATATATATATATATATATATATATTATGGGCTTAAGGCATTAAAGACAAAATAAAAATTGACTTATGGGTTTTAAATAACATTTTGAAAATTTATGAACACGTTAAATAACTTTTCAATTGTAGTGTAGGAATATTAAGACACACAAATTATAGCAATGTGCTTTGAAAGTACATTGCTATAATTGGTATAAATCGATTTTTTTTACAACAAAAAAACATTTCATTTTTGTCTTTTTCTTATTAAGCCATTGTATTACAAAAGTATATTTACACAAACACACAAATTATAGCAATGCATTTTCGAAGTACATTAACACAAACACACAAATTATAGGCCTTGATCTATAAAAATAACAAAAGATATCCAAAAATTAAGCAACTACCACTGCTTTTTCAAGTTGAATATTAAAACGATAAATATTTTAGTATGTAGCATGACATTTTGTACCAATAATGGAAAAGCAATAATAAAATGACATCTAAAATATGAAAAAATTAATTCATAACATGCTATCATAATATAGCATAACAAACCATTTAAAAAGAAAATAATCCCAAAGTGTTAACCTTAATAACCAGAATGTCGCATTAAATCAAACCAAGATAGTTAAAAAGCACCATGCAAATTAAAAACTGAAAATTGTTCATGAAAATCCAAAATGGACACTGTCTTCCGATTCACCACCAAATGAAATTCAGCCACTTTTTTCCAACTTCACCTCCAACAACTGTTTTCTTGGACCATCTAGGGATACTTTCTTTGTTTTTGACGACGATAAGTTGTCATTCAATTCCAAATCAAAGACTTCTTCCAGATTTCGTTTCAAAACTGGTGTTGTGTTCAAAAACTTCATCGGGCTTGTTGCTGAGTTCTTGTCAACTGTGGAAGGAGTTATGTTATCATCCGTCCCTGAAATTTGATCCTAAAGAAAATAGTTTTACAACATTGTTATTTACATCCAAGTATTATTTTAGAACATATTTATCTAATTTAATATGAATGTAACCTTTAAAGGCTTGTTATCTTGAGATTCGAATTCGCCCGAACAAACATCCCAAGAGTGTGTTATACCAATCTGCATAAGACATAAAATAACAAAAAAAAATTGTTTTAGAAATATTATAAGGATATATAGTTAACAACCAAAAAACAATAATTAGTAATTTAATTACCTGTGATTCGGTAAACTTATTTTCGAGTTGTTCAATTAAATCAACATTGTCACTGACTCTAGAAATACCATACTGATTGGTTTTTTTCGACACATTGAAATCCGTAACAGAAATCTTGAATGCCAATTTCAAACCTTTCAATGCATTAATCTCCCCCGGATAGAAATCAGTATTGTCCCCAATCTACATCAAATAATAATGTAAATACACGTTACAGTTAAAGTGAACATATATATAAAACGAAATAATTATTGCAAAATATTCAAACGACCTCTGTTGCTTTTTTAAACAACTCTTTGGCTGATGTCTTCAATAGATACCTTCCTTCTTTTTCAAACATTGTTAAGGTAATAGTCTCGGTATTATCTTGCACGCGTATGGGGATCATAAATCTACAAAAAAAATATATATATATAAAATATCAAAAGTATTATTAATATATATGGAGTAAGAAACGTTTTTGCATGAATATAGTTTATAGTAACAACCTCGGTACAACAGTAGTTGTTTTTTTTGTGCAATTTTGGTTACGACATTCATAAGAAGTTGGTTTTGCATCAGTATCCGGAAAGGCCATGTGGCTGCAGTTTGTACACGCTGGATAGAACCATTTCTCATTCTGCAAGATTCCCTTTATAGTGCCAACTATAATGAAATGGGTTTTCTGCATGAATGATTGGTTATTTATAACATTTGTTTATTTTAAAAATTACAAAAAAAGTATAAATATACAAGTTTAAAAAATTCATATAAATACCGAATGTGGTTCAAAAATCTCAGCAATAGTCTTCAGCTTAGTTTTAACTATGAAATCATCTAATTCAGAAAGTTGTTTAGATTCAATGACGGAAATTGTATTCGAAGACGAATCGGGACGATCATCCCCATCTAAACTGTAAATTACACAAAGAAATAATTTTAAGTATTGTTGTAATGAACATTTGTATATTTAAAACGTACATAGAAATGTGTTGCCTTTTTTTGAAAAGACTAATTTCATCGATATCGCAGTTAATGAACAACTTTGAAGATGTAAAGTAGGTATTAACACTCGGACGATCTATAACACAAATAATAATAATCAGTTTAATAATCAAAGATGTAAAAATTGTTTAGTTAATAAAACAAATATACCTCTTCAAACACTAATCTTTGCAAACTGAAGTATAACAACGACACGTTGCTTTGGTGGATTGTTATCTATGTAATGTTGCATCTTGTAGGCATAATCACCCCATAGATTTACACAGAGTTGCAAAGCACTGAATATTGAACAATTGTTTTTTAAAAGTCATGTTTTAATATAAAATATAATACAAATATAAAGAAATGAACAACAAACTTTGCATCTTGGATGTGAATGGTTAGTCTGTGTTTAGACTTTTCAGGATCATCCCTCATCATCTCAGTAATAGCAACTACCAATCCAATAACATCTGTAATATATATATATATATATATATATATATATATATATATATTTGAAGAGCCCTTTGAAATTTAAAGATATAATATATAATATATAGCAGATAAACATAACTAAAACCAATTAAATATTTAGTTTATAATTAAAATAATAAATATTAACTAACCAACAGATATGTCTTCAGGATGTAGCAACGACAGAACAGTTTGATAGTCATCAAATGAAAATCCAAATGTAGATCCAGAAAATTCTGCACATTCTTTGAGAACAGTATTTTGGACAAATGTTAGTTTTTGATCTTGAGGAGTTATTTTGAAACAACCAGACTTTTGTGATGCAAAACTTGGACTCGTGATGTAAAAAGTCGACCCATCCTTTAATATATTTTTGAATCAATACAGAAACTTTTTCCAAACAGTAGCTTGGATCTTCCTCCCCTATAAAAAAGTAATATATGATCAACTATATAAGTAATTGTACTTAAATGTGTATTTGTAAGAAATAATTAATATGTAGAGTGTAACATACCTGTTCATCAAGTAATATTAATTCAATGGACCAAATTTCATCTTTGTTGTAGAATGACATATGTTTCCACAAGTTGATGACACGAACTTTTAGAGTCAAATCGTCCCTCAACACATCTACATCAGCAATGAAAGTGACATTGGGAGTAGCCATTTAACTGAAAAAACACAAAATTATATAAATTTGGTGAAAATATATGTAAATTCAAAGCCGTGAATAAGTTAACAAAAATAATCCAATATGTTGGTATTATTATGATTCAAATTCAGATTGCATTTGAACCATTTAACTGAAAAAACACAGGATTATATAAATCTGATGAAATATATATATATATATATATATATATATATATATATATATATATATATATATATATATATATATATATATATATATATATAAATTCAAATTACTGACTAACAGAACACACATATTCCTATATGTTTTTATTATAAGGAGGACATGTGTATTGATTTCTTCATTTTGTTTGTACGTAGGAAAAAAATTGAATAGTTTGTGTATAAGATAACATATACAGAAAATAACCGAAGGAGAGGAATATAGATGTAATCAAAATTACAATAAGAATACGAATGAATGATAAACAAAAAAAATTCAGCATAGTTGTTTTGGGATGATTTACCTTCTCTGCAGTGTTTTAGAGTTCAGATACGAAGTAAATGAGAAAATGCAAATGGTTGAAAAGAATTTAGGGGTTCTGTATTTATAGGTGGAATAAAACAACCGAAGTCAATATTGTGATTGAATATTGTAATTCGTTTAAATGAATTTTTAATTACTATAATCATGCAGATATTTTCGGAAACAGATAAACTTTATAAAAAATCATTCCTGATTTTATGCGATATGATGATGATAATGTATGATTTTTATGATTTTTAATGCAGGTATAATATCGAAAAGAGAAATTAAATTGCTTCCTACTTTTTATGCCTACAAATGTTCCTACCCAATAAAATTATGACAAGTGTCATCATTCCATATTTTTTTAACTAACTCCTTAAGGTTATATTAGGAATATATCAATTACAATTAAATTGAATGATGATTTGTCATAATTTTAGTGGGTAGGAATAATTGTAGGCATAAAAGGTAGGAGGCAATTTAATTTCTCTATGGAAAAATAATTGCTGATTAGTAGGAGAATATGTGGACCATTGCCAATTTTCTAGCAAGGTGATTATATTTTATTTTGAATTTTTCGTTTAATATGGAAACAGATTTTTCGTTTAATATGGAGACAGATGTTTTTTGAAACAGATATTAACTTTTGAATTTCTGATTTTGACTTTCTGATTTGTTGTCTAATTTATAGGGATGATTTGGGCGGGAACTAATTTCTAAGGAAAATGTAGAAAATGACACGTGGACTTTGGTTGTGTAGAAGAATGCCATGTGGCACCTTAGGAAGTCTTTTATTAGAAGAGGGGATGCGGTATATCACCATTAGTAGCCCTCAAAATAGTTTTGGAAGGCCCAGGAAACTTGACCAAAATGGGCCGTTTGAAATTCTGCGCTCTACGTGGCGATTCCCTACGCTTGATTCATCGTCATCACTATTTATAGGGAGTTTGAAAATCAAGGTTTAATTTGTCTTTTATGTACATTTTCCATTTGAACTTTTACAAACCTCTGACGCAAGAAAAGGGCTTCTGTTGGTTTGCTTTTGCTCTATAATTTCATAAACATGGCCAACATAATTACCAAAATTTTAACCTTTTTAGACGTTATTAGGACTTCATTTTAATGTTACAAACTCTCATGCAAGGAGTAGACATGTTTTTATACGACATTCCATGTAAAAGGATGAACACTACACATAATGATCAATAAATATGCATATTTTTTTTAGCAACAAGGCATTAGGATTTGTTTATTTAGGAAAAAAATACAAGTCACATACGATATACTTATATCAAATAAAAGACATGTTTACTTTGAAGATTAACTCACTAATAATATTATACTTCCTTTTATCAAGTTAAGATCATTAATATGTTTATCGCAACCCACGAGCATCATCACATCAGGTTTAATTTTGGATTGATTAAAGTCCAAAATCCCCACTTCCGAACTTCTTCTTCAAATCTTACAGTCTAATAATCCACGTTTCGTTCCATTTTACTATTAGGGCTAATAAATTTCTCCCTGTGAAATCGACAAATACATATCAATTGAGAGGCGTATATCGACAGTAGAAGACGGGAAAGAGGATGAAAGCAGCGACTCCACCTCCTTGATTATTTGTTCCATGTGAGTGTCATCTTTCAATTTGAATCGATGTATCAAGTTGAAGTATCCAAATAAATCATGGTGTCATAATCTAAATTTCTTTTATAATTAATTATCCATTCCGTGTTTTCCCATTCCCAGAAAACCGTGTGAAGAACAAGAAACATTAATTATATATCTTTCTTTTTATGTAATTTGATGTCCATTTCCTTTGAATATTTCGATGTTTCTCATTTTTAGCTCATGTCCTTGGATTACTTTGATCTACATTTGTTCTGACCACTTTTTAAGTGGAAAATTATTTATAACATATGGAACAAAGGATTCGAAATATGGATTTACTATGCCTAAAGACCGATTAAAAATGAAAACATGCAATTAGGTTAGGTGTAGTTCTGCCAATTATCATGGAAAAGAAACTTATTAATTTATATTGCTCATTTTCTAAGCAAACATTCTTCACTCTCTGAACATCTGTTGACACTTATATTTTGTGAGCTACTTTATCTTTTACGTTCCACCTTTCCTAGGCGGATATTTTTCTAGGATATTTTTGTTAATCACAATCTTTGTCATATGATGTCATATGAGGTTTTTTATGTTTAGATACGTGTGTAAAGGTGAAAACAGGACTTTAAATCAATTATGTTTGCAGTAGAAAAAGATTGCATCCCTTTCTTATGTAAAGCAGTAGAAAGGTAAGATTTAGCCCTCTTTCTCTTGCCTACAATTCTTTTACCATTTTAGTTTAATGTTTTTTTTTTTATTTAAATCTATTGAAACTACTATTTATTCTTAATCTCTCCTTTTAGCATGGTGTCACTTTCTGAAAATGACCACTTTACCCTTTGACCTAAATGTTAAAAAAAAAAAAAAAAAAAAAAAAGATTTGTTGTTTTGGCCGAACCATTGAGGTATTAATATTTTGCTGATGGATGTTTGCAAGTTGATGATCGTACCGATTTTTCTCGGTTTTTGCCTAAGGGTAAGGTGGTAAGCATAAAAATTGCACCTGGAAACTGTTTTTATATTAATAACATTCAATTTTCATATTGCCCATGCACTGTTTTTATATTAAAAAAAAATTCCATTATGACAGTTTTTGGACGATATTGCCCCTGAACACTGTTTTCATATTGACATTGCAAAGAAAGAGGACAATAATTGTTGACAAGAAGAAAACGATTGGGAAGGGCAAATTAGAGGTTGCAGATTACCATCTATTGTTGCATGAACACCTCGGTATGCATGGATTCTTTTTAAGAGTTAACTTTGTTGTTGTCTATATTTTGTCATTCATAGCATTTCTCTATTACGTTTATGATTATTTGATTATTTATATAAGGTCCGATAATATTGTAGTATCTACAAAAGGTATAGTGAAAATTAAATAGACCATTGGTTTACTCTCCATTTTATTCGTTTATTTATTAATGACACATTTAATTACTTTATAGAATATAAATTTTATTTTTATGATCTTACTTATTATTCGAATATACATGAATTATTGGTTTGACACAAGCTTATAGCTTTTTGGTTTGCAACTCTTTTAGGGGGCTCGAATTCAAATCAATACATATGACATAGCCTTATGAAAGTCGGAATGCTGAGGTAAATGAAATAAAAAACTGGAGATTTTTCCGTTCCAAATTGTATATATTTTCAAAGTATAAAGTGGTTATTGGAAAAAAATTGGAAGTCTATTGTTTTTCCTTGCATTCAACCCACATTGTTTATTTGTAATTTTCTAAAATGTATTTCTCTTTCCTTTGCTTTTAATTATTCTTTTTTAATGTAATATGAAGGTAGGATTTTACCATTTGATATCACTCGAATTAGAGGGATAATCACCATGCACCAAATCTATACATTATTCTATTATCATTTTATGTATCAAAAAGTAGATATGTGTTTATTCATTATTTGGATTTGGAGTGTAACAGTTGCACAAAAAAAGTGACGAACATGATCTGTTTTACAATCAACCGATAGTTTCCAACCCCCGCAACATGTTCACTCCAGATCTCCCACATGTAGGACAAAAAAAAAAATTCACAAATCTGGACCCCGTGAAGCGTGGTCACCCATCTAGTTAAAATAAAACATATCATCATAATATGTTAAAAAAAGTATTTTTAAGGCTAATAATTTATTATATATATATATATATATATATATATATATATATATATATATATATATATATATATATATATATATATATATATATATATATATATATATATATATATATATATATATATATATATATATGATACGTACGTAAGCGGTGAACATAAACGTTAAACGGTAAAATTGTTAGAACAAGCGTTTAGCTGAAAAAAATTGTCTTTAATCTATCATCAATCTTCGTGTATATTAAAGCATCATTTAAAGTTTAATCTCCGTGCAAATTTATTTTGATTAGGAAGATAAGTAACATTGTTATATTTATGGTTTCAAACTGAAGTTCTTATGAATCTTACTGTTTAATTAATCGGTGTTGTCAAGAATTTATAAATTTAACGGCTTGATCACCAAGCTAACCTAAGTGGACCAAAATAACCATATTTTTATGATTCATAAGTAATGTAAATGTCTATTCCAAAAAAAAGGTGAGAGAGAGATTTAAGTAGAAATGTGATGATACAATACATGCAAGATACTATTTGAATATACATATTTTACAAAGTAAGTTTATTTCTTTATATTTCTTTCGCATATACCATTTATTTATGTTTTCTTAAATTTATAGTATAAGCTAGAGTTGGTGGGACAACTGTAATGAATAATTAATTGTTGGTATATTTTGCCTTATGAAATTTACATTACTAATAGATATACTAGGTCTGACAATTAGGTTGGATTCGGGTTGACGGGTCAGAATACATTGACCCAACCCAACCAATATAATATATAGGTTGGTGGGTTGGCGGGTTGAAAACATCAATCCAATTCAACCCAACCGTATAAGTATATGGGTTTGTGGGTTGATGGGGCAATGAGCCGAATCCAACCCATATAACTCATTTAATAAGCAACACATTTTAAGATGAAATTAAAAAATACAAATCAAATGAACTCACAAAGTCTTAAATATTCAACATAAAGTCATAAACAAGAGTGACGACGACGAGTGTTGTGCGATAACCGGAGGACAAGAAGACGAGTGGTGTGCGTGTGACACTACGACAGTCGATGACTCAATGCCTCAATTGACAGAGACGGGAGATACGGAGTCCTAAGTTTGGAGACTGAAGACTGAATTTCTTTTTGATTAGGGGCTAGGGGACGTTGAGTCGACTCGAAAATGTTTTGCAGTTTTGGAATTTGGAAGACGATTAAACGATAATCAAATATTCAAAACTAATAAATAATTAAAAATATTTTTTAAACATAATATATATATATATATATATAATCGGGTTAGCGGGTTGACCCGCGAACCCAAACAGGTAACCCAACTCAACTCATGAAATAAACGGGTTGGCGGGTTGGTGGGTTTGCAGGTTGGCGGGTCAAAAATCTCAACCCAAACCCGTTTATTTTCGTGTTAGGCCAGTGTCGGGTTGGGTCAGTATCTGATATACTGATATACCGGAAAAAAATTAGTTTTTTTAAATAGCTTTATTCACAAAATCTTAAATTTAGGGTTCTTTAAATTCTAATTGTAGAATGGCGTTCTCTCAAGGTCAACACATATATTTGTAGAAATGGCATTCTTCTAATTTTAGGGTTCTTTTAACAGATATGCAGTTTGTATTGATTCCGATTCCGGTTAATTCTTACATCCCTAAATTTTTATTATATCATTTATTTTTGAAAAGATATATAATTTACACTCTCTTTACATAATAACTATAAATAAATTTACTAGAGACATGCATCTCTTAATCTTACGAATCGTTTCCTGTAAATTATATCAATAAAAGCAATTTTGTCGTTACATTTTAAACTATTGATTATTGATTAATAGAATATAGAAAAATAAATATATGCATAATTTTTTCTGGTCAAAAACGTATAAAATGCAATTAGCGAATAAATTTTCCACCAACAAAAAAAAAAAACCATCCGTATAAAACTATAATGTTACTGAAGTTGGGTGTATATATATATATATAACCATCCGTATAAAACTATAATGTTACTGAAGTTGGGTATATATATATATATATATATATATATATATATATATATATATATATATATATATATATATATATATACCCAACTTCAGTAACATTATAGTTTTATACAGATGGTTTTTTTTTGTTGGTGGAAAGTTTATTCGCTAATTGCATTATATACGTTTTTGACCAGAAAAAATTATGTATATATATATATATATATATATATATATATATATATATATATATATATATATATATATATATATATATATATATATAGAGAGAGAGAGAGAGAGAGAGAGCTAGGTTCAAATGTTTCTAGCAACTATTGTGTGAATGAATGCACCAATAGGAATTTAGGAATAATTAAATAAATAAAAATTGTTATAAGGGTAATTATGTAACTTTAGCATAACAATTAAAATAAAATCCCTTGATTCATGGAAATTACCATAAAAATATCTTTGACTAATTATTTAACCCTAGCCTCTCATATGATACGTATTCTATTTCTGCCTCCTCCCAATTTCTTTTCTTATTGACGAATGAAGAAGAAGTCATGGATCAGAAGCTGCAAATCAGTTTTCCCCATTCCGTTGACAAGATGAAGATGTTATTCTCGACGACTCCATCTCTAATCGAAGCTAGCTTCTATCTCCAATAGTTGGTCAAAGAGATTTCTACAATTTAATTTACCAGACTTGCAATTCCATTCCATAGAAAACAGGTTTTTTTCTTCGTTTTTCCAACTAGCCAATTTCTATAATTTCAACTTTTAGTTTTAGATTTTTATAATGGTGTTGAAATATATTGTTGTTCATATGATTTTGATGTTGATGGTTCTGAATTGGATTTTTTTTTTCATTCATGATTCATAGAAAATGTGGTGATTTAGGGAGCGTCCTTAAAGTGTTTGATGAAATGCCAAAGAGAAATATGACAATCTCAGATTGTATTCATGGTTAACGATGGAATGTTTATTGTTGTGCATCTCATCTCCTAAGGTAAACAAAATAAAAACAGTGAATTATGTTATTCTATCATACTTAAATTTAGAATTACTCTCATTTTCTTTCAATATTGAAAGAGAGGGAATCATTTTTCGATTATGAAATAAAGTGCTGGAAATCACATAAGAATATTCCTGTAGAATAATTATTGGGTGTTTATTCTTATCTTCAATTTTTTCATTATGTAAGAATAATTATTTCATTCTTTAAGAATATTCTATGGAGAGTATTATCATCTTGGAAATCACATATGAATGATTCTGCCAGAATTGTATTTCCGGTATAATCACATAAGAATGATTCTGCAAGGGTTGTATTGCAATTGGCTGATGTTTTAACATGATTTTTGTTTCTTATGTTTTTCAGGTGTTTGAAGTTTTGCCAAGGGATCATTTGCCATCCTCGAGTTTATCTCCTTTTGCAGCTCCTATAAAATCATTCTCATACAATACAATTCTGACAGAATGCAAATCTCACAAAATGTCAATCTCATAGAATGTTAGATATTTTGAAGTAGCTTAGAGGTCAAACATACACAAGACATCTAGGAACGAAACAAGAAAGTGAATGAGGATTCTTTCAAGAATGCCGATATTTTTTTTTACAAGAGATTTCAAGAATGAATGTAATTTATGTTCATAGTTGTATTCTTTAAAAATGAATGTAATTATTTATTTTAAACTATTAAACTTCGTCTTATATAACATTTGTAATTAATTAAAAATTATTGATCTTGATAATATGTGTTTATAATATTATGTTCATAGTTGTATACCATTCTGACAGAATTACAGAATATCATTCTAACAAAATAACATTATGAAAGAATAAAATCGTATATGCTTACAAATTACGTTTGAAATTGAATTGATTTGAATAAAAATCAGATTTTTTAAATCAAAATCATTTATCATCCCATAAATTTCGATTTTTCCTTTTTTAAATTTGTCTTAATTGACTAAAATGCCCTTATGCTGAAATTTGTTTGATTATATGGTACATGCTACCCTATTGTAATATCATAGACCCTCAGATCCTAACCTTTGATTCTATTTCATCCGGTGGTCCAGATCTGTGCATTCTGGCACACAATAGTTAGTAAAAACAAAATAACCTAACCATATATATATATATATATATATATATATATATATATATATATATAGGATTAGATTCATGTGAGACGGCCTAATTTTGTGAAACCATGAGACACATTTTTTTATTTATTTTATTTTATTTTATTTTATTTTTATTTTTTTAGTTAATTCAAGTTCCGAAAACAATATTTAAAAAAAGAATTTTTGGATTTTTCCATTTATTTTGTATTTTAAAATTATTTTTTAAAATATGTATAGTGTAATATTCTATTAGAATATTTCACGTATTTTATAAAAAAACGGAATTTTTTTTTATTTTTTTAGTTAATTCAAGTTCCGAAAATAATATTTAAAAAAAGATTTTTAGATTTTTTCATTTATTTTGCATTTTAAATTTATTTTTTATAATATGTACAGTTTAATATTCTATTAGAATATTTCACGTATTTAAAAAAAAAAAAACGGGATTTTTTTAATTTTTTTATTTTTTATAGTTAATTCAAGTTCCGAAAATAATATTAAAAAAAATAATTTTTGGATTTTTTCATTTATTTTGCATTTGAAAATTATTTTTAAATTTGGTCTCACGGTCTCACAAAATTAGAATAGTCTCAAATGAACCTGAACATATATATATATATATATATATATATATATATATATATATATATATATATATATATATATATATATATATATACTAGTTTATAACCCGTGGGAACCACAGTTACAAAATAAATAAATTTTCATAGTAAAAATTCATAAATTATTTATCAATTATTTTAAATAAATAATTAATTATGAGATATATCAAAATTTTAAAGTTATTATAACTTCAAACTTAAAATATAATTAAAAAAAATAAATTTAAATTTTAAAGGGTTGCCTAATATATCTCTTTGACATGTGGCATGATATTGATGAAAAATTTAATTAGAGTGACACATGTCAAATGGAAATTAAAACTATTCATTTATTAGAATAGTGAAGTGATTTCAACATATATTTGACATGCTCCAACTCATAGGTTTTTATTTACATAAAAGATTACATCTAAATTCATTTTTTTTGGATTTTGGATTAGTTTCTACCAAATCTAAATCATATTTTGAATTTTAGATTTGTTTTGATTATTAAAAATGAGAACTGAATTTTACAAAATAAAAATGAATTTTGAAAATCTATGAAACTTAAATGAAATCCAATTAGACTAGATTAAAGTTTATTCTGAAACTATTTGAATAATCTATATTTTGAAAATCAAAATAAATTAAATTTACATGATGTAATTGTTGTTCATCCATATGAATACCACTTTATATTTCCTATAAATCTCTCACCATCTTACCAATTCGAAAAGTATATAATATTGCACAAATTGTTAAGTTTAGACTTAGACGTGGCGTTCTTATATAGTAAAGAATTATCAAAATTATTGAGTCACATTTGAAATTGGAAAACAAGTTAAAGATTAATGGTGTTTACTGTTTAGATGACTATTAAAACTTTTTAATTGGTCCTAAAATTACATGATTGATTGAGTTTTGTAAATTCGTGATATCATACATACTTATAAAGCTAGCATTTTTTCTTGAATCTCATGCATTTGAAACCCCCATTCTTTTTTTCTTTCACCACATTCATTTGAAACTCCCATGACTTTTCAATTTCTTTATAATAATAATTATAATTTGGTAGTTAGGTTAGATAAATATCAAATCTAAAGTGTATTCATATATAAACTAAATTTCAATATTAAAATAATATCTTTAATTCTACTTATAAAATTATGTTTTTTAACTTTTAACATATTATACTTAATTTATTAGTTTTAATATATTGTTGGATGTAAACCATTATAATTTTAAAGGGATAATTTTTGAACAATTTGTATAAAATACTTAAATTATTAATTAAAATATAACATTATAGGCTCAACTTAAATATAAATTTTATTTAACTTAAACAACCCAAAGATTATTTTATAAATAGTTAAAAGTGATAAATTATAGTGTCTTTTTAATAATGATTGTAAGTTGGTTAATAAGGTTACATAAATATCAAACCTAAAGTGTAATCATAAATAGACTAAATTTCAAATTTAAAATAATATCTTTACTTCTATTTATAAAGTTATGTCTTTAAATTTTAACATATTATACTTAATTTATTAGATTTAAAATGTTGTTGCATGTAAACCATTATCAGTTTAAAGCTATAATTTTTGAATAGTTTAGACAAAATACTTAAATTATTAATTTAAATATAACATTATAGTGTCAACTTAAATATAAATTTCAGTTCCACTAAAAAAACCAAATAATATTTTGTAAATAGTTAAAAGTGATAAATTATAGTGATAAACGTAAAAAACTAAATTGTAATATATCAGTTTAACAAAAATATTTCCTAAATATATTTATATAATCGTTAAAAAATTTCAAATAAATAGCTTAAAATAACTTATAATAACAATAGTTAAAAATAACTCTATATAAATGATTATATTATTACATTTAAAATCAAAAAAATAATGTTTGATGTTTTAAATAATTATAATGATAGAAATTAAAACATTAAGCAAATATATTTTAAAAAATTAGTTAAAAATAACAACTATAAATAATATTAAACTATATATAATATTTAATTTTATTGATATGTAACTCACGAGTAGAAGTCATTCAAACGATTGAGATTATGACGTTATAATAGATTTATGTATTATCATATAATTCAAAATAGTCAATATATTATATCAATTTAATATATGAATTATTATATCAAGTTTAACAACAATGTTAGTGTTATATTTTAAAAAATATATATTTGTAAAGACTTCAATTATATAGGTGTTTCTGCGCAATACAATGTCAATTCAAATATAAATTTCAGTTCCATTTAAAAAAAACTAAATAAAATTTTGTAAATAGTTAAAAATGATAAATTGTAGTGATAAAAGCAAAAACAAAATTGTAATTTCAATATAACTAAAATATTTCTTAAATATATTTTTATAATCGTTAAAAGTTTCCAAATAAGTAGCTTAAAATAACTTACAATAAAAATAGTTAAAAACAACTCTATATAAATGATTATATTGTTAGCTTTAAAATAAAAAAACAATGTTTGATGTTTTAAATAGTTATAATGATAGAAATTAAAACATTAAGCAAATAAATTTTAAAAAATTAATTAACAATAAAAACAACTATAAATAACATCATATCATATATTATATTTAATTTTATTCATGTGTAACTTGCGGATAGAAGTCATTAAAACGATTGAGATTATGAAGTTATAATAAATGTATATATTATCATATAATTCAAAATAATCAATATATTATATCAATTTAATATATACAAATTATTAAATCAAATTTAACAACAACGTTATTGTTATATACAAAAAAAAAATCATATATTTGTAAATACTTCAACTATATAGGTGTTTCTGCGCAACGCGCGGACATTCGCCTAGTTATAATTTTAAAAGGATGTTTCATTTGGCTGTTTTTCTTAAAAGTCTATTTGCTAGTTTTAGTTTATAATTTTCTAAATAAAAATAATATAATATAGTATAGTATAGTATAGTTCTAATATATTGAGAAGATTTTTAAATGATACAATTTGTGAGTTAAAGTATAAAAGTAAAAAGTTAAAAAGGTAATATTTGGAAGTAGTAAAACCAGGCATATGTTTGGGATTGTTTGTTTTAAACATGGTACGTATAATCATAACAATATCAAGCACCAAAAATTATTTAAAAATAGTTGCACAAAAGGCGATCACGGAAGGTTCTATCATTATTTAGAGTTTCATACCATAGTACTACATTTATTCCTTAATTAGGCGAATGCCCACGCGTTGCGTAGAAATACCTATATAGTTGAAGTATTTATAAATATATGTTTTTTTAATATAACAATAACGTTGTTAAATTTGGTATAATAATTCGTATATTAAATTGATATAATATATTGATTATTTTGAATTATATAATAATATATACATCTATTATAACTACATAATGTCAATCGCTTGAATGACTTCTACCCGCAAGTTACACATGAATAAAATTAAATATAATATATAGTTTAATGTTATTTATAGTTGTTGTTATTGTTAATTATTTTTTAAAAATTTATTTGCTTAATGTTTCAATTTCTATCATTAAAATTATTAAAACATCAAATATTGTTTTGTAATTTTAAAAGTAACAATATAATCATTTATATATAGTTATTTTTAATTATTGTTATTGTAAGTTATTTTAAGCTACTTATTTGAAAACTTTTAACGATTATAAAAATATCTTTAGAAAATATTTTAGTTAAACTGAGATTACAATTTAGTTTTTGCATTTATCACTACAATTTATCACTTTTAACTTTAAACAAAATATTCTTTGGTTTTTTAAAAGACTGAAATTTATATTTAAGTTGACACTGTAATGTTATATTTAAATTAACAATTTAAGTATTTTGTCAAAACTGTTCAAAAGTTAAAGCTTTAAACTGATAATGGTTTACATACAACAACATTTTAAATCTAATAAATTAAATATAATATATTAAAAGTTAAAGACATAACTTTATAAGTAGAAGTAAAGATATTATTTTAAAATTAAATTTAGATAATTTATGATTATACTTTAGGTTTGATATTTATTTAACGTTATTAACCAACTTATAATCATTATTAGAAAGACACTACAATTTATCACTTTTAACTATTTACAAAATATTTTTTTGGTTTTTTAAGTTAAACTAAAATTTATATTTAAGTTAACCCTGTAATGTTATATTTAAATTAATAATTTAAGTATTTTATAAAAATTATTCCAAATTGTATCTTTAAAATGATAATGATTTACATCCAACAATATATTAAACCTAATAAATTACGTATAATATGTAAAAAGTTAAAAAAACATAACTTTATAATTAGAAGTAAAGATATTATTTTAATATTTAAATTTAGTTTATCTATAACTTCACTTTATGTTTGATATTTATTTAACCTTATTAACCAACTTATAATTATTAGAAAGAAATTGAAAAGTCATGGGAGTTTCAAATGAATGTGGTGAAAAGAAAAATGAATGAGAGTTTCAAATGAATATGGTAAAAGGAAAAATGTTTCATTTATAAGTATACTAGGCGAATCCCCGCACGTTGCTCGAGAATAGAATTATATAGTTAAAATAATAACTTTTACCAAATTATTATTTAATATTTCTATTTTGAAACAAAATGTTGGTAGTAAAGCAAACATATAGTTACCATATTAGTTTTATTAAACATTATAGTTTAATTTTTAAGTCATTGTGATATATACAACTATTTGATAATTTTATAAACCGTTTAAAATTGTGTAAATTATATATCAAATGAATGATAATATAACGGGTAACAAAACGTATGAACAAAAATATGAACTACAACTTTTAAAAACATAAAAATAGAAAAACATCTATTATAACATTTGTATTAAAAAATATATAATACAACGAATAATAAAAAAAATATGAAAATAAACACTATAACTTTTAATAACATAAAAAGACTAAAACATCTATTATAACATTTATATTAACTCTTCATATTTAAATCACAAATCTCTTCAAATAATGAGCAAAACTTTACAACCTTATAAAAGAAAGGAAAATAAAAAGTTATTAGTGATTACTAATTAATAATCATAAGTTAAAAACTATTGAGTTGTAACTAATAAATATGCATTAATTAGAAAACTTTTGAGTTGTAGTGTGAGTTTCAAATGAATGTGGTACTTGAAAATGTGTATTTATTATTATTATTATTATTATTATTATTATTATTATTATTATTATTATTATTATTATTATTATTATTATATTCGTCTAAATAATTGGTTTTGATGCATCATTTTAATCCCTTCAATTATTAAACATAAAGATATTTAATTATAAATTTATAACATACATAGGTGCATACACATGTTAAACAAATCACATACAATATATATATATATATATATATATATATATATATATATATATATATATATATATATATATATATATATATATATATATATATATATATATATATATATATATTCGTAAATGTCATATGTAATTTTTTTCATAGTAACATGGATAAATTACTTTCATATGAAAAACATATTATGATAAGTCTACCATAATTACATGTCAAATGTTAAAAATTATGTTATCTTTTAAATATTGTCTTTTAAATATGTTGTGTAGGATAACCCAACAAAAAATAATAGAAAATAAACATAATCAGAATAGAAAAACTACTATCAAATAAATAAGAGCATTGAGTGATTGAATATATAAATAAAGATGTTACATAAACATACATTTAAATCAAAAGAAAAAACTAATATTCGTCAACTTTGCTCAAACAAAAAAATCTATATCCGTTTTCCGAATCTTCTTTCTTCATTTAACACCATTTAACCATAGAAACTTGATGACAATTCTTCACTAACTTGCAATCAAAATATTTTTCTTGAAAAAGAAGAATCAGAAAGATATTACAAGCAAAACATTGATGTTTGGAGAGTCACATTCAAGATTGAGTAATACATACAAATCACATATAACGATTAAATGAGAAATTGAATATAAAGAAAGAATAGAAAAGCTTCATTTGTTTTGGTTGAAATATATTCCAAGCAAAACATTGATGTTATGACATCCTTCTTACATGTAAGATTTTATATAACACAAAAGACACAAAAGATTGACTTTTTTATAGTAAACTTTTCACTAAATGTTAATTAAACATAATATAAGTTATACAACTTTTAAGTGTTAAATCATATTTAAGAAAACTTTTGAGTTGCATTAGTTAAAAAATGATGTTTCAAATGAGTGTGGTTTGAGGAAGTTAAAAAATGGGGGTTTCAAATGCATGAGATTCAAGAAAAAATGCTAGCTTTATAAGTATGTATGATATAGATAGATATAGATTCCATAAATAGAGCTAGGACAACATTTTTGAAAAAGTAGCATTACATAGGCATCATCCACATCATCATGTCTGATCACCCATTACCATTACTCTAGATGTTACGATTAGCTCTACGAGCAACTGCGAATTCTCTTCAGGACATCTCCAAATCTCCAGCCCACCCTCAAACTCCATTTCTTCCCTATTCTTCTCCAATCCTATCTCGTTTTCATCTATATTTTTGGAGATATGAATACTATTCCCCATATATGGAGGAATACTATTCATATCTCCAAAAATGGAGGTGAAGTTTGGTTGTCAATTTTAGTCCCTCTCATTTTTATTTTATACATTTCTAGTTTATTTTATCTATTAATTATAATTTAAATGTAATATTTAATATTTATAATATCATGTTATATACTAATTTATATTAATTAATCATAAGTATAGAGTTTAATTAGTAGATGGATGTATTTGACAATATATATAATTTATAAAAATGGAATTTCTAGGAATATACTTTTTGAGGTAAAAAATGGAGTAGGGTTGAAGATGAAACACTATTTACTCCATTTATGGAGGAAAAAATGGAGATGAGTTGGAGATCGTCTAAGTAAAACGAAATAGAAACTCATACAAATATTTTCATGAAGAATTTTCATCTAGAACTTCTCACTACAATCAGCTTCCTCCTCATCTACTACCCCCTTCCCCTTCATCATACCAACAAAAAACAAATACACCATGGTCATCAAGAACATTCTTCTATATCCTCACAACAAACGGTTGGTATCATCTCTCATAACAGAATACACTCCTAAATTCCATGTTAATAGAATGACACACGAAACAAAATCCAGAAAGGAGAAGAACTCTTTCAACATTTCAGTATATATAGGATCAATGCTAACAGTTATCCATGCTATGTAAGAGATTACTTGAATGGCTACAGAAATTATACAAAACACCACATCTATTTGCTGCATATGAGGTCTAATATGAACCCAAGATGAGAAAATGAGTTGGATAACAAGTAGAAGATGAGCTATATCCATGATTCTAGATATATAATGATGTGCAGTTAAGCCATGAGCAGACATGAAAGTAAGTAAAGTCAATACCCTTACAATACCGACTCCAACAAGCAAACGATTCATGACAAGGAAACCACGATTCGCGGTTATGCACTCGTTTACCCAATACGATCCAACAAACGCCACGCACACCATAGTAAACCCACTGTAGGCATAACTAAGCTTACTATCGCAGTCATATATATCTTGTTTTGTTAATATTGCTTTCTACGACGTCGGAAACCAGTGAGATTCAAGCTTCAGGGTTTTCGTCTCCGTCTCCGTCTTCCTCTCCGGTGTTATCATCTTCCTTTCCATCGTTGCTGACAATAGTATGAACAGAACCATTATTGTGCTGAAAACCCTAACACTCTTGGCCATTATCGTTCAGGAGAGAGATAGGTGGAGAGAGAGAGAACAAGGGTATTGGGAGAGAGATATGTTATTGCTACCCTTTTTTATTATCATAACCTCTAAATCACTACTTTTTAAGTAAAAATAATTGGAATATGACATCATTTTCCGTGTAAGAGTGTTTCTCTCTCTTCTTCTCTCATTTTTAAGTAAAAGTAATAATTATTGTTTAGGTAAATAGTTTTATTAATTATTTTAAATATATATAATAATATAATATAAAAGATATATCTATTTGTTTTTTGTTTGATATAATATTATTGGATAAATTTCATAAAAACCATTTTTTTTAGTTTAGCTGCTGTTTTTTTTTTTTAATAAATAAATGTTGTTTCCTACACTTTCCTATTTCCTTGTGTTTCGCTTGGATTTTTTTCAAATATTCCAATCTTGGTCTTCAAAATAACTACAATGACAGCGAGTTAAATATATACTCCCTCCGTCCCAATGTTATTGTCCACAGACAAAAAAACACACAGATTAAAAAAATCATTAATTACTCTCTCTGTCCCAATGTTCTTACTTTGCATTTAATGTTCCATTAAATGCCTAGTTGGTTAACTAATAATGAAGGAGTATTTTGGTAAAAATGTAATTTATTTTTAGAAGTGGACTGTTATTTTAGGACATACCAAATAAGAAAGATGGACTATAATTTTGGAACGGATGAAATATTTTTTATTATTTAATATTGTCACAACAATATTGGCCATCGATAAGTGAATTGGGTTATAGTTTGCTTATAGCCAAAAATTATTTTGTTTGTCCCACTAAAAAAAAGCAAATTATATTTAAGATATATACAGACCAATATTTTTATAGATTTTTAAACATATAACATATTTTTCTTTTAAAATATATCAAACTCATATGTTTTAATAATGTATCTTTTTAAAAAATAATATAAATAAATTATCTATAATTAAACCAAATAAACAAATAATATTTTAATAAACAGGTTTATAAATATTAACTAATTATACATTAAAAAACTATTAATAATAATTATGTAATCATAATTTAATTATTAAAATAACTAAAAGTAGTAATGAATAGTAAAAAAAAGTAAATTTATTAGTATAACAATGATTAAAAAAATGATTAGAGGATAAAGATAAATGAAGATGGGATAGAAATAAATAAAGCCTTGGGAAATGCAGCTAACTATATGTGTAATGCAGCTATGCTACATGATAATTGATTTATATAGTAGTAGGTAGGGTTCACGATATCACTGTTTAATATTTTGAGTGTGATTGGACATAAATATAAAATGAGAATGTTTTTTACACACCAGTCTGTGTGCTGACATTTTCTTTTTTCCCATGCAGTCAACTTTTGTTGGCTTTTTTTTTCCAATACAGTCAACTTTCATTACCCGAGATAATTAATATTTTTTTTTGTTTTTTATCTTAAAATGTTTATTTTGTAGGGCTTTAAAGTCAATGAATCTAAAAAGAAAATAACCTCAACAAAAAATACGATCTGTAAGTCCGTTCACTCTCTTTTAAGAAGAAATTTAATTTTAGTGGAAAAATAAATTTTATTGATATACACAAATCAAATGCACAAAATACCATAAAAATTAAAAATTACCATCCTATTTAATTTACTGTCCAAATCAAAAGTAAAAATTATACACAACAGAAAAAACTCTAACTTAAATACATCGCCGGAAAGAAAAAAAACTATGGGAGCATTTTTTGACGGAAAACCCTCGCCGGAGCATTTGGACGGAGAAAACGTCGTTGTAGCAGTTTTGGATGGAAAAGGCGTCGTTCGACGTGCATTGATAATCGGAAAAAACGTCGTCGGAGCCTCATAGTTGGCCGGAAATACTCAGGTATGTTCTTACTCTCACTTGATTTAAAATGAAATACCCGTTTGGTCTGGCTGGAAAACGTGTAAAGAGAGAGTGAGAGAGAATACAACGATTGATGGTAGCGAGGCGGCGACTTGGTGGTCCAGCGAGGCTGCGACTCGATGGTCCGGCGAGGCGGCAAGGCTGCGACGTCGGTGACTGCAAGAGAGGGTGAACCTGGAGGAAGTTGGATGACTATGAGGATAGAATTTAAGGTTTTATGAATTTATGTGGGAAATATGGGTTGCATTTGTCGTGGGCTTTTGGGCTAAAAAAATTAAACTTTGGGCTTAAGATAAAATAGACTTTGGGCTAAACAATATAAGACGTTAGCCTATTCAAATTTTCAATATTAAATCAGATTTTTCTTTTAAAAAAATTGTGTTTTTAATTAATTTTTATTATTTTTTAATAAAAAATTCTTATTCAATTTTGCAGGAGAAAATGGTGAAGATTCAGAATTTTCTACCGATGAAGTATGTATTTTTAATATGTAATTTACATTTGTATATTTATTTGATATATTTATCGATTTTTTAACTCTTAATTTTTAGGTTTTTAGATCTTTTGAATATTTGAAGAATTGGGTACAAAATATCGCGCGTTCTCAAAGTTATGTTACAGTCACTAAACGATCGAAGACAACAACTTTTGGATTCAAATCTAAAGTATTTCTTTGTTGTGATCGTAGTGGTATACCCAGAAGTAAAAATGCGGAAACAAAAAAAATTAATTGTCCATTCGAATTGATAGCAAAGTATTTGAAGGTACAAGATGGTTGGAAGTTACAGGTCGTACGTGATGATCACAATCACGAACCATCAATATATATGAAGGGTCATTCATTTGCAATGCGATTGTCGGATAAAGAGACTCGTTTGGTACATGATTTGACAGAGCTGAATGTTAAACCGCTAGATATTTTGTCAACAATAAAGCAGCAAAATGAAAATAACATGTCTTCTCTGAAAACTATATACAATTGTCGCCATAAGTTTACGATATCTCAACGAGAAGGTAGAAGCCTGATACAAAATGTCATGCACATTTTGCATATTAAAGGGTATAATTATGAGTACCGTTTAAATGAAAGCACTAACGAGTTAGAGGAGTTGTTTTTTATGCACCCAGTATCATTACAAATGTGGCAAGCGTTTCCGTATGTGATGTTGATGGATGCTACATATAAAACAAACAAGTATAATCTTCATTTTCTGGAGATTGTTGGTGTCACTTCTACGAGACTAACGTTTTCCATAGCTTTCATATTCATGCATAGCGAAAAAACAAGAAACTACGTGTGGACATTGACTTGTTTGAAATTGACGATTAACAATTCTTTTTGTCTTCCTGTCATCGTCACAGATAGAGATTTGGCGTTCATGAAGGCGTGCGAAGATGTTTTTCCACAAAGTAATCATTTACTTTGTAGGTGGCATATATTCAACGATATAACAAAGCATTGTAGGAAACGTATAAAATCAGTTAAGACTTGGGGTTCTCTTCATCCAATGTGGAAGAAATTAGTCGAATCTCCGTCACCGAGTGCATACATGAAAGCATATGCAAACCTTCAATCGTTATTATCCAAAGATCCAAGTATCATTAATATATCTCCTAAACTCTTAATTTCTTTAATAATTATTATTCAATCAATCATACTAATTTGATTTTTCTTCACATTTTAGTTGTTTTTGGGTATCTTTACAATACTTGGTTGGAGAAGTATCCCGACAAATTTGTATCATTGTGGATCGACAAAAGCACCAATTTTGGAAATTCAACAACAAATAGAGTTGAGAGCCAGCACGCTAAGCTAAAAAAACACATGGCATCTCAAAAACGTGATTTGGATAAATTCATATATGTTATTGAAACAGTTGTACAGTCACAAGACACAACTATCAAAGAGAGTTTCACAAGGAGCATAATCATTCGTAAGCCAAAGTTTAAGGATGAGATATTCAATTCATTACGACATCTTGTTTCAGAGCATGCTTTGGATAAAATCTTGGAAGAGCTTCATTGGTTAACAGGATTTGTACCAACTCCTGAGAATTGTGGTTGTCAACTACGGACATGTTTTGGTTTACCATGCACTCATGAACTTGCGATGTATGTCGATGCAGGTATGTCAAATGTATTGTATTAAATTGACAAGTTTTATATGTATAATCACATTATAACATTTTGACTTTTTTACTACAGGTTCACCTGTTCCGTTGGATTCAATTGATATTTTTTGGAGAACGCTTGATTTTTAGCCTTGTGTATCTGTGGATTAGGGAAATATTAATGTTGATGATCATATACAAAGGTGGAAGAAAAAATTCAACAATCACCCAGATCATGTCAAATGCAGTTATATAAGAAAGATGGAAGAGATAATTGACCCTTCAAAAATTATGATCAATGAGCCTTCGGTTAAGAAAAATAACCGTGGACGCCCAAAAGTGAAGCGTGGTCACCATCAAAGTCAAGCTCCTTACCGATACAGATGTTCAGACTTGAATCAGGAACCACCTGGGCATAGTTCATCATTCTTTGACTTAAACGATGAACCGACTAGGCATAGTTCATCATTCTTCAACTTGAACGATGACTCGACTAGGCATAATTAATCATTCTTCGACTTGAACGATGAACCGACTAGGCATAGTTCATCATTCTTTGACTTGAACGATGAACCAACTAAGCATAGTTCATTCCACATGGGCATAAACGAGGAACCAATATGCCAATGTTCGTACCAGTTTGAATTGAATGAGGAACCAACATGCCAATGGTCGTACCAGTTTGACTTGAAAGATGAAGCACCGATGTAACATAGTTCATTGTTGAAGAGTATTCATGATGTATTTCATGATTACATTGACAAAATACAAGATGTACTCGGTGATGGAAACTGTGAGTTTCGAGCGGTCGCTGTTAGTCTAGGGCACAGTGAAAACCAATGGCTATACATTCGAAAACAATTGCTTGAAGAGTTACAAAGTTAATTTTATGCATACCAACAAGTTTTTACTGATGGGTACAATAAGGTATACGAGTCTTTGTGTTGGTTCGAATCACCTGCATATTTGTTATAATATTTTTAAACAAAATGATTTTAATAAATTACATTCAAATAACCTAAAAATTTATAAAAAAATTTATATTTAACCTATTTTATTATGCAAATAAATAAATAAATAAATAAATAAAAACTGACATAGAAAAAGGACGTAATATTTTTTATCAACCGGCATAGAAAAAAAACTGTGTCTTTATACTTCTTTTATCGATAATAACATGTTTTTTTTTATATAATTAATGATATTAGGTTTACGAAAATGAAATAAAAAGTCTAAAAAAGACGAGTGCAACTTACGTGTAGCAAAATATAAAATTAGTCAAAAAATTTATGCTATAAAAAGATGGGTTTACGGAAATAGAAAAAAATAAAATGTATTAAGTTTGTGGGATTACGGCAAGGATAAAAAAATTGATGCGGATTTATCTGGAATTTTATTTTTTTAAATATTTTTTATATTATTATATTATAAAAATAATATTTTTTTATGTTAACAAAAAATTTGGTGACTAACTTGTTTTTAATCCCACTTTCCTCCGAACTTCCAGATAATCCATTCATTTATATATATTTATTTATTGTTAGCATTTTCTAATGATTAAAAAATATATTATTTTTTAATATAAACTCAATAGAACTATTTATGTATACTAAAAAGGTATAAAACGTTCGTATACAATTAACGATTTGTGTCTATCAAAATTAAAGACACAAATGAAAAATATAAATCTTATCACACAAAATATTATCCGAAAAAGTAGATTATGAATGGTTTTTAAAAAAATTATGCCATTTTTATGTGAGGTTTGTTTTTTTCTTTTAAAAATCACAACTATTTTTTTAATGAATTTATTTGGAAGTAGGAATTTTTATAATATTATTTATTATATTATTAAAACAATATTATTGTTGTTTTTTTATTTTAATAAAAAACAAATTTAAAGTTATTAATATTAAAAAGGTTAATAAAAATTTAATTATTATATAATAAAATTTTTATTGATTATGATATAGGAAAGTGATGATAAAAAATGGCTATAATTATCCCTACCCCTTCCTACTTATTAATACCCCCTAATAATTACTTTTTAATAATTAAGCTATAATTATATACTTTTTATTAATTATTATTACTTTTAATAATTAAATTGGTAATAAACGCATGTAAAGTCAAATCATAACAACATTTGACACACTTATTTGTTGTCTTTGTAAACATTTTGGCATCCAAGTTTGACATCGCTGCATCACTTAAGCTATAAGGCTATAATAATTACTTTTTAATAATTAAAAGATAAAATTTTTGGGTATAAAAAACTTACTTTCTTTTGAACCCTAACAAATGTATTCAGCCGCCACAAGAACAAATCCGAATCCGTCGACTTTCCGGTGGCTTCAAGAGATTTCCGGCAAGTTTCTTTGAGCTTCTCTTCCTCTCGTTCTTTGTACCACAGTGATGGCAGTGGACCAGGCGATTTCCGGTGGCTTCAAAAGATTTCCATCGACTTTCCGGTGGTTTCAAGAGAATCCGTCGACTTTCCGGTGGCTTCAAGAGATTTCCGTCAACCTCAGGCGATTTCCGGCGAGAGAGACAACGATTCCGTCAGATTTAGGTGATCACGGTGACGTTTCAGACTCTTTTCAGCGATGTTTCACGCTTCAGGTGACGATTTCCGGCGAGGTTTCACACTTCAGGTGGTTTCCGGCGATGAGAGCTATGCAAATATCTCTTTCTCAGTCTATCTCTGTCTCTTTCCTCTATTCTCAGTAGCTATTTTTTTTCACGTTCCCTTTCTCCGGCGACTGAAGCACCGTTAGTGTTGGCCGGCGGTAGTTAAAGTTAATTGTTACGGGAAGTCATTACATTTTATCAGATTTGTTTATTGTTTGATAATATTCCTTAATCATTCTTATTTTACTTGTTGTTTATATATGTATTGTTTATTATTGTTTGATTAAGTGGAATAATGATCTTTAATTTACTATGTAATCGTTGGTTGCAGGTTATACAGTGAACACGTTTTAAAAGATAAAATCCAGTCTTCAATGAAAAAAAGCTGAAATTATAAATTGCACTGTCTTTTATGTAATGTTTATTGGCTAATAACTCTAAATTTAAAAAGCGGCAAATTGGCTAATAACTTTAAATTTAAAAAGCTGCAAATAAAAGAAGCCAACCACCTAAAAACTAATAATTGCAGGGGTATAGAGATATGGTAATAATGACCTAAAAGATAAACCTAAAGATATAGGATGATTGTGTAGATTGGTGTTTACAAAATAAGACTCTTCAAATAATTATAAGACATGATATTTTAGATATTTTCATAGTTTAACTATAATCTAACCGGAAATTAGGTGGTCCCGTGTTCAATCGAAGAGATATATACTTATCGGTTGTGCAAAAAAAAAAAAACTATTTAGATTTTATTTTTACAAAAGATTAATTTATTTTATTTTTACATAAAGCTAATCCTGATCATTGTACTCTTTAATTATCGGTTCATTTTGTCATTATTATTCATACACTTTAATTTGACTCAGATCGTCTTTCCTACATATGTTAAAAAACATGTATAGTCTTTATTTTTAAAAATTAATACGGACGGTCATTCAATTGTTTTAAACTTGTTCGTTCCATCCCTATTGAGATGAAATTACTATTTTGCCCTTGTTAATTTCTTTTTTCTTCTTCTTTTATTTTTTTATTATTATTTATTAGAAAATATAAATAAATAAATATACCCTTCTATTTCCCAGTCCTACCTTCGTCCCATTTCTTTCTCACCCATTATCGTCACCGACGCCCCCATCATCATTATCATCTCAAAGCCTTCAAACCCGCAACAAGATTCAACAATAGAAACCATCTCCTCCACAAATTACCCACCCTATGAAACCAGATGTTCATCATCATCGCTCCACTGCCATCATCGTTTCCCTGTTATCAATATGCAGCAAATCATTAAATCAGAAGCCAAGAAGGAAGTTATGATTAAGGTAGTTGTAGTTTGTCGATTGAAGTGAGAAAAGCGTAGAAGGGCCCACCATCATCACGAGTCAAGACTATTGGGTAGCCGGATCTTACGTCTATTAGGTTTTGGCTTCGATTTTGGATTTTCATTTTAGATTCATTTTGTTTTCGGATGGTATCATTTCATAACCTAGTTACCCTTCTCTCTTCTCTCTGTCGGAAGCTGTCGACCAACACCGCTCCACCATCCTTCTTGCATCTCCTTCTTCTATTTTTAGTTAGATTGACATAACTAAGACCCTCTAATTGCACCAACTCTTTCTCTTTTTTTATTTCTCTCTCTCTCTCTCTCTATCTCTCTCTCTCTCTCCCCTACTAATATATGAAGTCTTTGTTGGATTAGGTGTCTAAGCCCATAACTATAATTGGTATTTACTTGACCCGAGAGTAGCATGGTCCATTTCGGGTTTCTTATCACCTAGACAAATTGATATAATGGATACTTAAGTAAGAGGTTACTTATGATTTATTAATATATTATAAGATATAATATATTAATTTGAAACCATATTATTTTATTAGTATTGATCAAGAATTATTTTGGAATTATTTATGTGATCAAAAGAGACTAATTAAATATATGAGGATTGATTTGGTAAATCAATGATTCTTATAGTGTGGGCCAATTGTTATTTAGGATGAGCTAAACCAATATGGTAGTCCATGGATAGTCCATAGAGGTTTAACCCATGGAGCCTAAGTAATATGAAAGGTCATGGGTACTAGGGTTTGCATAGATGTAACCCTAGACTTTGCCACACTATAAAAGGACTCCCTTAGCACCTAAAATCGGCCACTAGAGTTCTTGGAGTTCATTAGAGCCGATTTTGGAGCTAGCAATATCTCTCTCAAATTCTTATTTGTCCTAGGTGTGTTGTGAACCGTTCGAGGCATCACACTTGGGGTGCTAAGTTCTTAAAGGCCAAATACAACAAGTTCTACCAGCTACATAAAGAGGTAAACTCCTAACTAGCATTTTATGTTGTTTATGTCAATTGTATGCTAGTTGTAGGCTTAATGCTTTGGAAACAATATTGCATGTATAATTAGAGAAAACATAGATCCAAAGCATTTAGGGTTGTATGTGCACCATAAGATGTTGTAGCATACTAAAACCAAACAGTGGTATCAGAGCCTAGGATTTTTTTTCTGTTATACTTTATGCTTGTTAATTTTTCAAAGCTGAAAAGATTGATTTTCTGGCCATCTGAATGATGAACTCGCTGAGTCCACTCGTTATAGAGTCAACTTGGCGAGTCATGTTCATGCACTCGACGAGTTGATGCTTCTGATGACAGATTTTTGGGATTTTTGGCCAGTTTTGGATTAGTATCATTACCAAAAAATGTTTTAGTTCATAAATTTTGATTTTGTTGATATGGTATTGATCATGCTCATCCAATTAAAAGATAATTGTCAAAGTTTCAAGATTTGTATTAGTTTATATCATAGGCTAATTTCTTGCAAATTGTTGATATGAATTATCTTGACTTATGGGTTTAACTAGATCATAGAAAAATTATTTGATAGTTTTTATTAGTTAGAATATTTGATCTAAATGTATTTTATGAACTCCATAACTTGTCCTCAAGTTATGGAAAATGAAAAGTCTCTCTTTTAAATGGTTTTAAAGTCTTCCATGACTTGTACTCAAGTTATGGAACATGAAAAGTTTTTCCATTAAAAATGCATTAAAATCATAAGTTATAGAAACCAAATTTTTTGAATAGTTCAAAACTTTCCCTCAAGTTTTGGAATTTGTAAAGTCACTCTTATGGATACTTCAGTTCTAAACCCTAGAATTTTAAAAGTTAAAATTCAACCCTTATACTATTATAAATTTAAAAGTTAATACTTATATATATATATATATATATATATATATATATATATATATATATATATATATATATGTATGTATGTATAAGAATAACTCAGTCGTATCGTTAGTAGGCCTCATTCATGAAGCCAGTCTATAAGGGGGTATAAGGTTACTGGCTATAAAATCGCAGTTTAATGGGTATCTATTCTCACCCACCGTTTCCTTGACTGGTGGAGGGTCGTTAGCTGAACGAGTAGGATAGGACACTAATTCTCATTATAAGTATAATGATAATTATAAAGTAACTAGACTTTTATTAAATTACCAATCTTAGTTACTTTAGGAAAAATGTGAATATGGTGCTATCCCATGAAATTGCACTTTGCACCTTGTTAAGTCATTAGTGGAGCATGTGTGGTTAACTGGCACACTAATGTGGGACTGACAGTGCGTGACAAAGGGTAGCTTGATGTTAATCATAGATCAATGGAGCGTGTGTGGTTAACCGAAACATTGATTAGGAGATTTGTAACATTGTGTGTACCAAGGTAATTTCTATGGTTATTCACACCTTGTTTGTGATCCTCGGCATCCCATTCACAAACTTGAAGGGCACAATCGAGATTTAAACATGTCATTGAAAAGTTCAATGAATCTCAAAGGATCTAGAAATTTCAAACCAATTAAAACTTAATAATCAATTTCGTTTTTCATGGTGGAAAATGGTAAATCGTCATTTACCTACCTTCAAATATTTTACAATTGGATTATGGCATTCCTCTTCCGAATTGTAAAATATTATGTGATGGGTTTAGGTCATAAGACATCCTATGTGCTCATACAAACCCTAATGCTTGGATCTAGGTTTCTCTATTGTACATGCTTTGAATCCAAGACTATAAACCCTAATTCTAGCATATGGAAATCGATATTAACATATAATTAGGTTTATGATATTACCTTGATTGTTATGTAGCAATAACAATCCCAATTCCTCCTTGAATTGACTTTGGAAGGCTTAGAGTCACAAGTGTCACTCCTCTAATGGCTTACAAACACCAAGAGCAAATGGAGAAGGTATAAAGAGAGAGGGGAGGTATAAGAATTCGTCTCTAGGACCTCTTGGGAAGGCATGGACGAATTCATGAGCATTGGGGGGTCTTTATATAGGTGTAGAGATTAGGGTTTTAGTCCTTATCGTTATCTAGTTGCTTGCCCATCAAGTAACCATAAGATAAGCCTTGAAAACCCTTATCCTAGTCGAATTCTAAGGCCTTATCACCTTAAATTCGTCCAACCTATTAATAAGATAATCCTTACCTTATTTTGTAACTATCACATAATTACAATTCAACCCCTCTAGTTTAATTAATTACACTTGATCACAAAATTAATTCTTAATTAATTATTGACCAATATTATTTAAACAAATATGATTTCTCCTTTAATATATTATTATTATTATAACATATTAACAAATCATAATAACCTCTCTCTCTAGTTATTTCTCCAATCAAGTTGCTTTGGTGAAGGCAACCCAAAAGGACCATGCACCATCGGGTCAAGTACATACCAAAATAGTTATGGACTTAGACACTAATCCAACAGTCTCCCACTTGGATAAGTCTAATAACTATTATGCGTATGACTTCAGATCCTGATCTGCAATCGTAGCTTTCCAAAGCCGCTGTCAACTCTGATCCTATCAGATACGCGTGTCCTTAGATAAGGGATCATATATTCCTCCATTCTAGATATCATATGAGATATGATTTCAAATCATTCTCTTTGTACTATATCTCGATTCCGATTATGACGACTGACTAATTGAACAAATCAAATTAGCCCTAGCCCGGCCGAGCATTTACGTTTGTCATCACTAAACCATCGAGGGGCCCAAAGATATCGCTTTTATCCTACTTTGGATAAAAGGAATGGATAACCTTTGATACAATGCTTGCTTGTACTCACTAACCAAATCACACACAACAATATGTTTTATAACACCAAGTTACTAGAGCGTTTACATATTATCAATATACAACTGATTCGCAAGATACAACTCACACATCTCGGTTTCAAGAATATAAGATGTTATCATCTCACCAATCACCCGTGATACAATTCATGGAGTGATCCAAGTGAGCATGGGTTTGATCCAATGCTCAAATTCATATTCATAAGCACTCATGAACGTTGCAGCAAACATTTGCTTATGTCTAATACTCTTTTAGACAATCCACACACCAATTCACGACAGTCTTCATTCATATCTACTTCCAACATATGAATGACTGTGGCCCGTTCGAATAATTCGATTATTCTTAATAAACTCAATTATTCTGGAAGTCAAAACATGCAAAGGTGAAACACAAGAATAATACTAATCCCATATGGCCTCAAACCTTTGAGTATAAATAAAACACCTTTTATTTATCACAATATCGATTACTCATTATTTGTCGTTTCGGTTAATCAACTTCTTACTTGAATTACAACACTTGTCCCATGCTCCTAGCATGCACACAATGTTTACTCATGGTTCTTACTTTGTGAAATAGATCACATTGAACACATTTCCAATCATTCTCATTTCACAATTCCAAATCCTTTTTCCATAAGTGAAAGAATATCAAATTCTTTCTACTTATAGAATATGCTAGATTCTAACGTTCTATGCAACTTATCCTTTCGTAATGTCACTGCACCAAAGTCACAAAGACTATTGCCAATGATATTACAAAGTCTTCTATCGAAGATTGTTGCAAGACAATTCCTTAGATATGATGTTTCTCACTCAAAGTACATTCCTTCAAACATCCTTTTGCATAAAGGTTTCTAATCTAGTCATAGATTTTTCAATATTCAATTCCCAATATGGACACGCTTCCATATTTTCCATATGACAACTCATTCTTAATAGAATCTTATCTATTCATAATGATGTCGATATGGTCCATCCAATATGGAAACATTTTTATATTTTCCAATACTATACTTCCAACTACTCACAAGCGACCAATCCTCGTCGAACTTTGGATTGTCCTTTGATAGTTGTTTAATCATTTTAGTCAAAATCAATTCTAGTCCTTTTTCCCTCTAAATGCGCTAGACATTTGGAAATTTTAGAATGGTCAAAGGTTAAAGCATTTGCAATCGATCCTATACCCGAAGCGTATGGGACACGACGCATAATGTTTTATTTTCTATGTTCTCAAAATTCGAATTGTGAAGAGGAATGCCGTAATCATAATCGAAATTTTAAGAACACACTATGTACCTTTGACTAAATTTATTAACATTCCACAACCTAAGCCTTTAGATTTGAAATGAAGCATAATATTCTCTCCCTTAATTACAGCAAAACAACTTTACAACCCTTACTACTTTGCAAGGTATAACTCTTGTTTTCTATAATTAATATTGCCAACTTTGCAATACGTGCCTTAATAATCATACAATCATAACTTTTATGCTCCCACTATCATGATGATTACTATAAAACATAACACTTATGCTCCTACTGGCTTCGACATGTATTCATAAACATCTTAACTTTCAGAAAAACAATACTTATTGAATTTCTTAAGTTCATGTTTCTAATACTTAGTGCTTTGATAATCTTTTATCAAGGCTTCTTGAACTTATACACCTTTGCCTTCAATAGTTCATATGTGTGTCTAAATAATTAAGACTAATTGCCAAACCTCACAATTCAAATTATGGAAAGGGATACCGTAACCATAATCGAATTCGAGAATGCAATTTTACAATCACTATCTTCTTAAAATCTTTCTTAGTGAAAGCATTTCCTCACAATCATTTTCATGAAGGAGGAAATCTTATGACACTTAGATTTAAACGGTGTATGTGTTCCTATCCATGTGAATTTGTTAAAACCAAAGTTTATGACAAATTCAAACTCATATGGACCGAACTTTCTTAATCTTGATTTCTTGCCTTATGGTAGCACAGCTGCCCACCATGTCTTCCAAGTAGTTAAGCAGCTCACCCTTTCCTATCAATGTACCTTTCATTGATTAAGGTGCTTTGCCTTTTATGCGTTCAAAATGAGAACTCATAGAACTCTCATGCATAATTAACTCGATTGGATTGACACAGAACCAAAAATAATGTCATCACGATAGGTTGTAAACCTCAACTCGTGTGCTAGTGATGATCGATAAGGTTTATTTGATTTGTTCTTGAAACCTTTCAAGACCATTAAGACTCCTACTGACTCCTTGACATATAAGATTCTCTTGTCAAAACATTTCTTGACAAATAAATATTCAAGAGTTAGTGTAGCTTTTATCAAAACACTTCATAACTTTGGTCCTAGTTGGTCTTTGTATTATCCAAGACATCACAACTTTCCACAATTGATGAATGTTATAAACCTTCTTAATACTTTTTCACTCAATGTCACAATCTTAACTTTAAGACTTGTTTTGGAACGAAGTATGATTGACTTTTTGATTTAACCATTTCTTCAATTCTTAATTTCTCTTCTTAAACATACAATTGTACTTAGAGGATCAATTGAAATATGGTTCTTAATCATTAAGACCTATCATAAAGCATAAAAGGTACTCTCCCTTCTTCTTAGAATGGAGAAACTTTTATCTTTCTGCCTACTTGATTCTTGTTATTCGTTCTACTGTTGATTTAAACTTTTTCAATCAATTCGGAATTACACTTAATCTTATAAGTATAATCATATTTACTAAACCTTTAGTAAATCATGACGAATATCTTGTTACTCTTATGGTGGACTTTGATCAACACACAACTTTGTGTACTCGATCTCCTAGTCCTTCACTTGACACTTTATCAATGAATTAGTCTAATTTCCAAATACAAAATTTCTCATTCATCGTGCATCCACGTTGCATGATTCCAAGTTTCTGTCCAATTGAAACTTGGGCGATGAGAAACTCTCTCTATTTGGTAAATTCTCGACTTTTCCATAAACAACATAAATAAGAATCATATCCATTTGTTGTAGAAATATGCAAACACCAATTTTCATAATGATTTCATTGCAAGGAAATAAACAAATAAATAAATAAGTCAAACGAAAATTTATTTTATTTATAAAAGCAGCGGAAAACATTTGTCCTTACAATGCAAAATCCATTGAAAAACTATGTATTTCAAAAGAAAAAATTTCTAACAACTCTATCATAACTATCTAAGCTCAAAATCTAATCTTCAAGTCCATGTGATCAAGATCCATTCCTTGTGATTAGATTCATCTTGCTCTTTCACCAAGCTTCCTTTCTTTTCATCGATCCTACAAAAAATTCAAATGCAATCTTATCACATTATTTAAGAATCAATGAATAGGAACTTAATGGAGTTAGATAGTGGATTTTACCTGAAGCGCAACCATACTTTTTGACTCTCCCATCTTAGGGACTCTTCAGGCTCTTTGGGCAGACTTGTATCCAACACCCTTTCTTTTGGCAGCAAACACAGGTCGGTTCTCCTAGAACGTCCTCGGAAGCATGGTTGGTTGACTTTCCCAACAAATACGCTCCATTGCTTTGCCAAATCATTTCTGATTTAGCAGCAATGAGCATGTAAGTTAGGTCAATGAGGTTGTCGTCATGATCCATCATATAATACTTTCTTTTGAACTCATTATATGATTCAGGAAGTGATTGCAAAACCCAATTCACAGCCAACTCATCTGGGAATGACACACCCAACATTATCAACCTATCAATGTGTGATTTCATTCCTAGAACGTGGGCACACACAGGTTTACCATCTTCATGTTTCATTTCCAATAGGGCTTTAGTGATATTGAACCTTTCAATTCTTCGATCTTGTGGGTTAGGGAGAACAATAGGAGGAGGAGGAGGAAGTGAAGCATGATTTCTCGTTCCTCGATTGAATCGTGGAATATCATCTTCATGTGGAATGCTTGTTCCACGGGATTTGGGAAGACCATAGTTGTCGAACTTTGACATCTACAAAACGGGAGAAAAACAAATTCAAGTTAGTTGATAGATTGAGTCCTTAGTAAATCACCCAAATGAGATACTAAGGCTAGGACCCAACACAATATTCTACAACTCGGGAGAGGGATGCCGTAACCCTAATTGAAGAATATTTGAAGGTAAGTGAATGACGATTCACTAATTTTCACCACGAAAAAACGAAAAAGAATTTAAGTTTTAAATCTATGAAAACTCCTAGATTCTTTGAGATTCATTGAAGTTTCAATGTCATGTTTAAATCTCGATATGCCCCTCTTGTTTGTGACTGGGATGCCGAGGATCACAAAGCGGGTGTGAATAACCATGCAAACTTACATGGTGCCCTCACATGTTACAGTCACCTATTCGATGTGCCGGTAAACTACACACGCTCCACCGAACTATGACAAACATTGAGTCACCCTTTGCTACCTTTGCTTAGAACCATTTAGTGTGCCGGTAAACCACACACGCTCCACTAACGTCTTCGCAAGGGCACAAAGTGTAATTTCATGGAATTGCTGTTGGAATAGTGTCTAAGGCTGTAACTATATTAGGCAATTATTTGACCCGGTTGTGCATGGTCCTTTTGGGTTGCCTTCACCATAGCAACTTGATAGGATGATTTATTAAGAGAGAGTAAATATTATTAATATATTATGAGAATAATATGTTGTTATTTGATTAATATAAGTCATAGAATTAATTGGAATTAATTTGGTGACTTAAAGAGGTTAATTAAATAAAGGGGTATAAACTGTCAATTGTTTGATAGTTAAGCTTTAGACTATAAATCCTTATAGATATATAGTGGACGGATTCTAGAAGCTAGGATAGCTTCAAAATCGTCCATTGCTTATCTAAGGAAAGGATTTGGATAGCCTTAAGAGAAGATTATCCAATTAGGGTTTAGGTTGTAACCCTTAAGGAGTCTACAAGTATAAATAGACCCCATGGCTAAGGGAAATCAGCATCTCACCTAAAGTAAGAGAACCCTGTCCGATTTCCTCCCCTCTCCTCTCTCCTAAATCATCTTCCTTGCTATTGGTGTTTGTAAGCCATTAGAGGAGTGACATTTGTGACTCTAGAAGCTCCAAGACTACAAGATCAACAAGGAATTCAAAGGTATGGTTCTAGATCTATTTCAATGTTGTTATTTAACCTAATTAGCCATTAGAAGTCTTGGATTCAAAGCATGTTTAATTAGAAAGCCTAGATCCAAGCATTAGGGTTTTGCATGCGCACATAGGAAAGTTCTTATGGCTAAAACCCATCAGTGGTATCAGAGCCTAGCTTGGTTTTCTTTAAATTGTTGCTTGATTAACTGAAACAAACTTGCAAAATTCGTTTTTTTTGGTTTCTGAGTCATGGACTCGGTGAGTTCCAAAGTGCACTCGGTGAGTAGGCCTGACTCGGCGAGTCCCTTTGTGCACTCGGCGAGTCCAAGCGTCAGGAATGGCCAGATTCGGGATTTTTTCATAATTATCTTATGGAAACTTACCTTAATCATAATAGATCAACCTAAATCTGATTTTTTGATATCTATGACTATTATCTTGATCTAGTTAAAGGTATTTATCAACTAATAAAATATTTAGTTTCCTTATATGATAATTAATTAATTATTTTAATTATTTTGGTAATTATCTTTCAAAGAAATCTTGAATAAAATCAAATATAGATAATTAGGATATTAATTGTTAATTGGAATTATTTGTTATTTGATCCTCTATGTTTTAAATGTTTAAAACTTTCCCTCAAGTTTTGAAATTTATATTTGTGATTAAAAGTTTTAATTTAGACAACTTAAATTTCAAACCCTAGATTTTAAAAGGTTTAAAATACAACCCTATACTAATATGATATTACTAGAATAATATATATATGTATAACTAAATGATAGTCTTACCGTTAGTAGGCCTCATTCACGAAGCCGATCTATAAGGTGGGTATAAGGTTGCGGCCTATAAAATGGCGCTTAATGGGTGTACACTCACACCCACCGCTTGCTTGATCGGTGGAGGGTCGTTAGCCGAACGGGTAGGATAGGGCAACCTCATCCTCTCATTAAAAGTATAATAAGTAATACAAAGTAACTACACATTTTTTAAAATTTCCCAATCTTAGTTACTTTAGGAAAAGTGAATTGATGCAATCCCATGAAATTACACTTTGCACCCTTGCTAAGAAGTTAGTGGAGCGTGTGTGGTTTACCGACACACTAATTGGTTCTAAGCAAAGGTGGCAAAGGGTGATTCATTGTTTATCATAGTTCGATGGAGCGTGTGTGGTTTACCGGCACATCGAATAGGTGATCGTTACAATGAAGGCACCATGTGAATTTGCATGGTAATTCACACCCGCTTTGTGGTCCTCTGTATCCCAGTCACAAACAAGAGGGGCATATCGAGATTTAAACATGCCATTGAATAGTTTCAATGAATCTCATCCGAACCAAGGAATTCTCAATACACTTAGGACTAATAGTTTAAGTTTTTGTGATGGAGAATTAGTGAATCGTCATTCACTTACCTTCAATTTATTTGCATGTTAGATTACGACATCCCTTTTCTAGTATGTAAATGTTATTGTTGGATCCTAGCCCTAATTTTTCTTATTCGGTGATAATTAGGGATTCTTATTCTAATCCATCTTTGTCCTTTTTTCTTTTGTAGATGTCGAATGCAAACAACGCTGCTGCTAGTTCTTTCACGTTGATGAGCCTTTGCCAAAAGGTCACCTTCGATGGAACGAACTTTAGCGAATGGATAAGATACATTCGCACCATTGCTCGCTATGAGGATAAGGAGTATGTCCTTGATGAGAAGCTCGAGAAAATCAACCCTGAAATCGCTACTCCGGCCGAAATCACCGCTTTTGAGACTCATGAGCGAGATGCAACGAAGGTACATTGCATCATGATTGCCACCATGAACTCCGAATTCCAAAAGTCCTACGAGGACATGTAACCGTACAAGATGCACCAAGACTTATTGGAGAGATATCACCAAAACGCGAGACAAGAGCGTTATGAGATTTTCACTAACATGATTTCCGCTAAGATGGGTCATGGAGAATCTCTTACCGTGCACCTGCAAAAGATGCAAAGGTATGTCGACCACCTTCGCAAGTTAAATGTTGACTTTGGAGAAGACTTGGCGATCGACATGGTGCTTCACTCTTTGCCTCCGATGTACAACCAATTTAGGATGACCTACCACATGAACAAAGAAGAGGTCACCCTAAGCAAACTCCAAGGTCTCTTGAGGGTTGCTGAGAGCAACTTCAAAGACAAGTCTGTTGCACCAACTCCCAATCCGCCTGCTGCTCCTGTCTTGGCTATTGGTCAAGGAAAGGGAAAGAAGAGGACGGCTTCATCGAAGAACTATCGCAAGGTCAAAGCCTGAGATGGTGCCTCTTCTAGTGGGACCAAAGTTGATCCCGCTAAGCCCTGTCCTAACCCGAAGGAGGCAGAGTGCCACCACTTCCACAAGATAGGACATTGGAAGAGAAGCTGCCCAGAGTACCTGCAAGCAATCAAAGAAGGAAAGATCAAGCCATCTTTCGCAGGTATATACACAATTAAATCTAATGATTCTAATCATGCTATTTCTTGGGTTCTTGATACCGGTTGTGGTTATCACATTTGTTCTAATGTGAAGGGACTAAGAAGAAGTAGGGATGTGGAGCAAAGAAGGATCAATCTAATCATGGTGAACAGAAGATCGTCGTCTGTGACCAAGATTGGAGTGTATTCTTTACTATTTAGGAATAATTTGTGTTTAGATTTGAACAATTGTTGCTATTCGCCAGAAATGGCTAGAAACATCATTTCATTTCATGGTTTATATAGACAAGGATTTAGATTTTCTTTTAATAATGAGAATGGTTATATTTTGGCTTATCTAAATGGTGTCTTTTACTTTGAAGCTATACCATGTAATGGAATATATGAAACTGTTATGATTGTTGATAACTTAGGAAATGATGTTTTGAATATAGATTCTTCCACTAGTATGGATAAAGCATCCTTGTGGCATTGTCGTCTTGGGCATGTCAACAAGAAACGCATAGCCCAACTCCAAAAGGATGGAGTGTTGGAGTCATTCGACCTTAGGGAAGATGACACATGCGAGTCTTGTTTACTTGGAAAGATGACTAAATCAACCTTCACGAGTACGTGTGAAAGGGGTGAGGGTCTATTGGACCTAATACATACCGATGTATGTGGACCGTTTAGATCAACCACGAAGAATGGAAACCGCTTCTACGTGACTTTTACCGATGATTATAGTAGATATGGGTATATCTACTTAATCAAGCAAAAGTCAGAAACCTTTGAAAAGTTCAAAGAGTTCAAGAATGAAGTGGAGAATCAATTGGGCAGGAAAATCAAGATGCTTCGATCCGATCGAGGAGGAGAGTATCTAAGTCTTGAATTCCACGATTATCTCAAGGAGTGTGGAATAGTTTCGCAATTGACGCCTCCTAGGACACCGCAGTTGAATGGTGTGGCAGAAAGGCGTAATCGAACCTTATTGAATATGGTTCGCTCTATGATGAGTCGTGCTTCACTACCTATCTCTTTTTGGGGGTATGCCTTAGAGACTACCGCCCATATCCTTAACCGAGTCCCTACTAAGAAGGTTGCCAAAACACCTCACGAGATGTGGACAGGGAAAGCTCCCTCGTTGGCACATATCAAGGTTTGGGGTTGCGAGGCTTTCGTAAGACGAGATACTCACGACAAGCTTGAACCTCGAAGTGAGCGATGTATTTTCATCGGCTACCCGCAGACATCCTTTGGATATCTCTTCTATAGACCGAAGGACAATGTTGTCTTCGTTGCGAGGAGAGGAGTTTTCCGAGAGCGAGAACTCATAAGCCAAGGAGACAATGGGAGGCAAATCGAACTTGAAGAGATTCAAGAGTCGATAGATGAAGGAACCTCTACCGCTAGCACTCAACCCGAGGAGGAAACTCTGGTTAAACCGATTGACGAATCCTTACCTCTTAGACGTTCCGATAGAGTTACAGTTCATCCCCAGTTTTATGGTTTTCATATTACTACCGAAGGGGACACGTATATTAGTGATGGTACACTAGTAAATCTTGATGAACCTAATAGCTATAAGGAAGCCATGGAAGGTCCGGAGTCTGCAAAATGGAAAGAGGCAATGGATAGCGAGATCCAATCCATGTATGATAACCAAGTTTGGAATTTGGTTGATTATGTACCCGGACGTAAGACCGTTGGGTGCAAATGGATCTTCAAGAAGAAGACCGATGTGGATGGAAACGTGCACACATATAAAGCGCGATTGGTTGCGAAGGGCTTTACTCAAACTCCCGGAGTTGACTATGATGAGACCTTCTCACCAGTTGCGAAGATTAAATCTATTAGAGTGATGCTAGCAATTGTCGCATTTCATGATTATGAAATTTGGCAAATGGATGTCAAGACCGCTTTCCTTAACGGAAAGTTGGCTGAGGATGTTTACATGGCTCAGCCAGAGGGGTTTGTGGATCCGAAGCATCTGAATAGAGTGTGTAAGCTTGAGAAGTCCATTTATGGACTTAAGCAAGCGTCTCGCAGATGGAATCTTTGCTTCGATGAGAAAGTCAAAGAGTTTGGATTTGTACGAAGCGAAGACGAATCGTGTGTGTATGTCAAAGCCAGCAGGAGTATAGTAAGCTTCCTCGTTCTATATTTCGATGACATATTACTCATAGGAAACGACATCCCAACTCTGCAGGAGGTTAAGTCCTGGCTCGGGAAGTGCTTCGCTATGAAGGACCTCGGAGAGGCTTCTTACATTTTGGGAATAAGGATACTAAGAGAAAGAAGTAAGAGACTAATTGGACTTAGTCAGAATACTTACTTAGAGAAGGTACTAAAACGTTTTAGTATGGAAAACTCAAAGAAGGGAGAATTACCGATACAAAGTAATGCCAAGTTGAGTAAGACTCAAAGTCCAAGTACCGAAGCTGAGGTAGCGGAAATGAGCCGAGTACCATACGCTTCCGCAGTTGGCTCAATCATGTACGCTATGACTTGTACTCGCCCTGATGTAGCCTTCGCTTTGAGCGTGGTTAGCAGATATCAAGGGAATCCTGGCAGAGCACATTGGATTGCGGTGAAGAACATCCTTAAGTACCTTCGGAGGACGAAGGAATGGTTCTTAGTCCTCGGAGGGAGTGATGACTTGAAGGTGCGAGGGTACAGTGACGCCAGTTTTCAGACCGACAGGGACAACTACCGTTCGCAGTCGGGCTGGACCTTTACCCTAAATGGAGGAGCATTGACATGGAATAGTTCCAAGCAGGAGACCGTAGCTGATTCAACGTGCGAATCAGAGTACATTGCAGCAAGCAAAGCGTCAAATGGGCAATATGGCTAAAGAACTTCATCGGTGATCTTGGAGTTGTATCTGCCATAAAGGAGCCCATGGAGATTTTCTGTGATAACGAAGGAGCGGTTGCGTTGACCAAGGAACCGAGGGATCATGGTAGATTAAGACATATCGACAGAAAATATCACTTCATTAGACATCGAGTAGAAGAAGGACAACTCGTAGTGAAGAGGATATCATCAGAAGATAACCCAGCAGATCCGCTTACGACGGGACTGAGTAGGGTTAAGCACTTGCAGCATGCTAGGAGTATTGGGCTGAAAGATGATATTAGCATAGATTAGATAGTATTAGAAACGTGTAATAGATAAATGTAATTAACATTTGATGATTAAATAAAAGAGTTTTATTTATGAGTAATGTTACTATCTTATGTTAATTGTTTAGCTATTGTTTCACTTTGCATGTTTTGACTTCCATAATAATTGAAATTATTAGGAATAATAGAATTGTTCAAATTGTCCACACTCGTTCATATGTTGGAAGTAGATATGAATGAAGATTGTCATGAATTGGTGTGTAGATTGTCTAAATGGTGTTAGACATAGCAAAGGGTTGCTGCAACGTTCATGAGTGCTTATGAACTAGTTTTGAGCATTGGAACAAACCTGCGCTTGCTGGAATCACCTTATGGAATACGATATAAAAGGTGATCGCAAGACGATAATATCATATAGTCTTAAAACCTAGATATATGGTTTGTTATTTGTTAATTGATTGTACATTGATAATGCGAAAACGCATCAGTGAATCGGTGTTATAAAACGCATTGTTGTGTATAGTTGATTAATGAATAAGTAAATGCATATAAGTCGAAGTTTATCTATAACTTTTATCTAAGAAGGTAAAAGCGATATCTCGGCCGCTCGATGATTTGATTTGACTTATGTGCCGGGCCCGATCAGAACTGAATTGATGTGTTCGATTAAGTTGTATGTCAAATAAATCAGAGATCGAGAAACCTAAATGCTTGACTAACTATTCCATAGGATTGTCAGCATGATATCTAACAGAGGACTGTACGATCCCTTATCTAAAGGATAAGATTGATTAGATTAGAGTTTGACAGCGTCATTGAGAGCTACGATTGCAAACCGAATAGTTACTAGACTTATCCAAGTGGGAGACTGTTGGAATAGTGTCTAAGGCTGTAACTATATTAGGCAAGTATTTGACCCGGTTGTGCATGGTCCTTTTGGGTTGCCTTCACCATAGCAACTTGATAGGATGATTTATTAAGAGAGAGTAAATATTATTAATATATTATGAGAATAATATAAAGAATAATATGTTGTTATTTGATTAATATAAGTCATAGAATTAATTGGAATTAATTTGGTGACTTAAAAAGGTTAATTAAATAAAGGGGTATAAACTGTCAATTGTTTGATAGTTAAGCTTTAGACTATAAATCCTTATAAATATATAGTGGACAGATTCTAGAAGCTAGGATAGCTTCAAAATCATCCATTGCTTATCTAAGGAAAGGATTTGGATAGCCTTAAGAGAAGATTATCCAATTAGGGTTTAGGTTGTAACCCTTAAGGAGTCTACAAGTATAAATAGACCCCATGGCTAAGGGAAATCGGCATCTCACTTAAAGTAAGAGAAACCTGGCCGATTTCCTCCCCTCTCCTCTCTCCTAAATCATCTTCCTTGCTATTGGTGTTTGTAAGCCATTAGAGGAGTGACATTTGTGACTCTAGAAGCTCCAAGACTACAAGATCAACAAGGAATTCAAAGGTATGGTTCTAGATCTATTTCAATGTTGTTATTTAACCTAATTAGCCATTAGAAGTCTTGGATTCAAAGCATGTTTAATTAGAAAGCCTAGATCCAAGCATTAGGGTTTTGCATGCGCACATAGGAAAGTTCTTATGGCTAAAACCCATCAATTGCATCAATTCACTTTTGCCTAAGTAACTAAGATTGGGAATTTTATGAAAACATTTAGTTACTTTAATAATTCATTATACTTATAATGGACGGTTTCGTCCTATCCTACCCGTTCGGCTAACGACCCTCCACTAGTCAAGAGTGCGGTGGGTAAGAGTGGATACCCATTCAATCGCCATTTTATAGGCAATTTCCTTAAACACCTCTAATTTAACAATTATACTTTTAATTCAATTAAATTGTTAACCTAAACTTTTATGGATTTATTAAACCTCTTTTAATTATACACCTTAATTAATTAATAAAACCATAAGGGTGTGATTTGAACTTTTTCAAAACAATACTAGAGTTTTAGAATTTAACATTCCTAACTAAACTTTTAATCAACTTTTAAATTCCAAAACTTGAGGGCAAGTTTTTGAAACATTTCAAACATTAGGGTTTAGAATTTAAATATACATCAAAATTAAACAATTAATCAAAATTTAAATTCCAAAACTTGAGGGCAAGTTTTGAAACCTTTTTCAAAACATTAGGGTTTCAACTATTTAAATTTCAAAACAACAAAACCTTTGGGTTCAAATTTAAACTATAAAACCTAAAGGGGAAAATATGAAACTTTTCAAAGCACAAGGATCAAATAACAAATAATCTAAATTAACATTTAATTACATAATTATCCATATTTGATTTATTTAATGATTTCTTGCAAAACAATTTAACAATTTAATCAAAATAAGTAATCAATTATCACATAAGGAAATAAATTTTTTATTAATTGATAAATATCTTTAATTAGATCAATAATATAGTCAAATATATCATAAAATCGGATTTATATTGATATAACATGATAAGGTAACTATCCATAAGCAAAAACAACAAGAAATCCCGATGTTTGCTCCATCTGACGCTCGAACTCGCCGAGTACCCCTATGGACTCGCCGAGTCCACAGTGGGACTCGCTGAGTCCATCAAGCAGAACACCAAAAATCAAATTTTTTCAAACATATCAAGCATCAATACAATAGAAACCAGTCAAGGCTCTGATACCACTGATGGGTTTAGGTCATAAGACATCCTATGTGCTCATACAAACCCTAATGCTTGGATCTAGGTTTCTCTATTGTACATGCTTTGAATCCAAGACTATAAACCCTAATTCTAGCATATGGAAATCGATATTAACATATAATTAGGTTTATGATATTACCTTGATTGTTATGTAGCAATAACAATCCCAATTCCTCCTTGAATTGACTTTGGAAGGCTTAGAGTCACAAGTGTCACTCCTCTAATGGCTTACAAACACCAAGAGCAAATGGAGAAGGTGTAAAGAGAGAGGGGAGGTATAAGAATTCGTCTCTAGGACCTCTTGGGAAGGCATGGACGAATTCATGAGCCTTAGTGGGTCTTTATATAGGTGTAGAGATTAGGGTTTTAGTCCTTATCCTTATCTAGTTGCTTTCCCATCAAGTAACCATAAGATAAGCCTTGAAAACCCTTATCCTAGTCGAATTATAAGGCCTTATCACCTTAAATTCGTCCAACCTATTAATAAGATAATCCTTACCTTATTTTGTAACTATCACATAATTACAATTCAGCCCCTCTAGTTTAATTAATTACACTTGATCACAAAATTAATTCTTAATTAATTATTGACCAATATTATTTAAACAAATATGATTTCTCCTTTAATATATTATTCTTATAACATATTAATAAATCATAATAACCTCTCTCTCTAGTTATTTCTCCAATCAAGTTGCTTTGGTGAAGGCAGCCCAAAAGGACCATGCACGATCGGGTCAAGTACATACCAAAATAGTTATGGACTTAGACACTAATCCAACATTATGTTGGGTCCTAGCCTTAATATTTCATTTGGGGTGTTATATTAAGGACTTAAATCAACTAACTTGAATTTCTCCCTTGTAGATGTCTAGTTCAGATAACTATGGTCTTCCCAAATCTTTTGGAATAAGCTTTCCTCTTAAAGATGATGTTCCACGATTGGATCATGGAAGTGGAAATCATAATTCACTTCCTCCACCTACTCCAATTATTCTCCGTGGCCCACAAGCTCGAAGACTTGAAAAGCTCAAGATCACTCAATCCCTATTGGCTAGTAAACACAAAGATGGAAAGTCTATATGTGATCATGTCTTGGACATGAAGCTGCATATTGACAGGCTAGGGATGTTAGGTGTCGTGTTCCCAAGGAAGTTGGCTATTGACTTGGTTCTTTAGTCACTTCCCGAGTCATATAGTGAGTTCGTTAAAGACAACTATGTGACAGATCACGACATGACTCTTATTGATCATACCTATTTGCTAATTGCTGCTGAATCAACAGTGATTTGGCGTAATGGTGAAGCAAATTTGATTGGAAGATCTACATCCCAAGCTGACATGGACATCCCAGAAATGATTCCTTCTCCTAAAGAAAAGGAATTGGTCGTGGTCAAAAGTTTTGATCATAAGAGAAAGGCCAATTCTAAAACTGTTCCATGTGCCATTCTAAATGAGCCTGTTTGTTTCTATTGCCAAGGAAAGGGGCATTGGAAGCGAAGCTGTCCTGACTACCTGAGTACTTTAATCAAATTGTATGGTTCTACTTCAGGTATGTCCACCATCTAACTCTATTAATTTCCTAATTGTTGATTCTTAATACATAATGTGACAAGTTTTGCATTTTGATGTTTTGTAGGGCCATACAAAAGGAAGGAAGCTTAAAAGTAAGAGCATGTTGAATCTGATCGCGAAGAGATGGATTTCGATTGTATGGTTCGAAGATTGAATTTTTGAGCTACTGCTTAGGAGTTATGATAGATTCCTTAGAAATATGTAGTAACATAGTTTTCATTTGTAATTGCATTGTAAGGAAAGTTTTTTCTGCAATTTTATAAATAAAAGAAAATTATTGATTTTATTTTATTTTAAAGTTTCCTTGCAATGACATTTGTGAAAATTGATGTTTTTATGTTTCTGTTGTTAGCAATATGGATTTGATTCTTTCGTTTGTGGAAGTGTCAAAATTTACCAAATAAGGAAAGATTCTCACCCAAGTTTCAGTTGGATAGAAACTTGGAATCATAAAACTTGTATTGTGTGATGAATGAGAACCTTTGTCTTTGGGAAATTAATACTAATTCCTTGTTCACATGAATACGTGAGTCAAGTGAAGGACTAGGAAATTGGGTACACTTGGTTGTGCTCTGGTCAGGTCCACCACAAAGATTGATAAGACTATTCGTCATGATTTGCTAAAAGTTAGTAGATATGGTTTTGCTTATAAGTTTAAGTATAATTTTGAAACATTGGAAAAGTTTCAATGTATGGCAGAACGAATGAGAATAATCAAATTAGGCAGAAAGATAAAAGTTTCTTCAATCTGAAAAGATGGGAGAGTACTTTAGTATCGTGTTTTATCATCATCTTAATAATTATAGAAAACCATATCACAGTTGATCCTCTAAGGATATCTTAGTGCATTTGTATGGCTAAGAAGAGGAATCGTGAATTGTTGAAATGGTTAAATCAAGAAGATGAGACATACTTCGTTTCAAAACAAGTCTTAGAGTCATACTCCAAGATTGTGCCTTGAGTGACATATCTTGAATAGGTTTATAACACATCATGAAATATGGGATATGAATGTTTTCTAACTATTGCATATTTCAAATTGGTGGTTGTGATGTTTTGGATAAAGCAATGGCCAACTAAGACTAATTATATGAAGTGTCATTCTTGATAAGAATCTGCACTAACTCTTGAATATTTGTTTGTCAAGGAATAGTTCTTGACAGAGAATCTTATATGTCAAGAGGTCAGTGGGAGCCTTAATGATCCTGGATAGTTTCAAGAACTAATCAAGAATAAAACTTATTGTTTATCACTAGCACACGACTTCAGGTTTGCAACCTATCGTGTTGACATATTCTTGTTTTTGTGCCCATTCCAGTTAAAGTTGACTATACATGTGAGCTCTATGAGTTCTCAATTATCTGCATAAGGCAAAGCACCTGGATCAATGAAAGTTTCATTGATCAGTATGGGTGAGCTACTTAACAACTTGGAAGACATGGTAGGCCCTTGTGCTACCAAGTGACAGGAAATTAAGATTGAACAAGTTTAGTCCATATGAGTTTGGATTTGTCACAAATCTTGTCTTATGATTATGGTTTGACAAATTCACATGGATAGGAACACATACACCATAAAATCTAAGTGTCATAAGGTTTATCTCTGCTTCATGAAAATGATTGTGAGGAAACGCTTTCACTAAGTAGAATCTAAGGAGATAGCAATTGTGGAACTTGCATTCTCAAATTTGATTATGATTACGACATCCTTCTTCATAGTTCGAATTGTGAGAAATGGCAAAGGTCTAAACATTTGAGACTTATTGTTGTAAGTTCTTAAAATGTCTAGACACACATGTGAGCTATCTAAGGAAAGGTGTATGAGCTTCAGAAGCCTAGATAAAGTCTTATTGAAGCATCTCGTATCAGAAATTTGAACTTTGGTAATGAAAGTCAATAAGTATTGATTTCTAGAGGTCCAGTTGATTTTTGGGTACATGTCAAAGCTAGTGGGAGCATAAGTGTTATGCAAATAAGAATATAATTATTATGCTAGTGGAAGCGTAATTATTTTGGTAGGTGTTGCAAGTTAGCAATGTTAATTATAGAAAACAAAAGTTTCAAATTGCACAGTTGCATGGTTTGAAAAGTTGTTTTGCTATAATAAGGGAGAGGAATTCATACTTCATTTCAAATCTAAAAGCTTAGTTTGAGATTTTAATCAAATTTAGTCAAAAACATATATGGATGTTATCATGAAATGGTTCAACATAAGGAAATTCTATATGTGGAAATGTTGTAGCAAGAGACTAATAAAGTATGATGTCTTTATATGAGACATTATGAATCGTATCCCATATGCTTCGGGTATAGGATCGATTACATATGCTATAATATTTAAGTGTTCCATTTTTCCAAATGCCTAGGCATTAAGAGGGAAAAGGACTAGAACTGGATATGACTAAAATGATTAAGCGACTGTCGATGACAATCTCAAGTTTACCAAAGATTGATTACTTATGAACAGTTGGAAGTATAGTGTAAATTTTGGAAGGACCATATTGACATATTCTGAAAAGAGGCAACTCTTGTTCAGAAGTGATATTCAAAATGGGAATATGGAAATGTTTCCATAGGTGGAAGTTATTCATTAAATCTGTGTAAGATTAGAATGCTTAATGCAAGAATGATATTCAAAGGAATGTACTTTGAATATGAGACTTTGTTTCCATGGAATTGGTCTCTATTAGAATACATTGTAATGTCTGTTGCCAAGTCTTTGTGACTTTTGTGCACTGTCATTGCAAGAGGGTCATTGCATATAAGTTTAGAATCTAACAGATTAGAGTAAATGGCTAGAATTGGTATTCGTACATTTACAGTAAAGATTTGGAATTTTGAAATGAGCTTCATTGAAGATGTTTTCAATTGATCTATTTCAAAAAGTAAGAACCATAGATAAACATGGTGTGCAAGCTTGGAGCATGGGAAAACTATTGTTTTAGTTCAAGTATTAAGTTGATTAGTCGAAACATTATACAATGAATAATGTGTAATCAATATGGTGATTAAATAAAATGTGTTTTATTTATATTCATAAGTTATGAGACCATATGGATTCGATTATTCTTGTGTTTCACTTGTATGTTTTGACTTCCCGAATAATAAGATTATTTAAACTATCCACAATCAATCATACTTTGGAAGTAGGTATTGAGGCAAGACTGTCATGAATTTGGATTGTAGATTGTCTAAAGTGCTTAGCCATAGCAAAAGATTGCTACAACATTCATGAGTGCTCATAAGGTATGAGTATTAGATTAAACTCACGCTCATCAGAATCACTTCATGGATTTCATCACGAGTGGTTGGTGAGACGATAATATCCTATATTCTTGAAACTGAGAGATATGAGTTGCAGTCTACAAATCGGTTGCACATTGATGATGTGTAAACACACCGGTAACTTGGTGTTATAAAACATATCATTGTGTGTGATTTGATGAGTAGATAGAGAAAGCATATGAGTCGAAGTTTATCCATTACTTTTACCCTTAGAGGGATAAAAGTGATATCCGTGGGCCCTCGATGATTTAGTGATGACAACCCTAAGCGTTTGGCCAACCCTGGACTGATTTGATTTGTTCAATTAGTTGGTCGTCATAAATCGGAAATCGGGAAACAATAGATGGACCGAGAGAATGATTATAATCCATTTCTCATGTCCATATGATATCTAGAATGGAGGAATATATGATCCATTATCTAATGGATGCGTCATTGACTAGGTCAGATTTCGACAACGGCTTTTAAGAGCTACGATTGCTAGTCAGGATTTTGGAGTCGTACTTGCAATAATAGTTATTAGACTTATCCAAGTGGAAGACTGTTGGATTAGGTGTCTAAGACCATAACTATAATTAGTATGTATTTGACCCGAGAGTACCATGGTCCATTTCGGGTTGCATATCAGCAGGACAATTTGATAGGATGGATACTTGATTAAGAGGTTACTTATGATTTATTAATATATTATAAGGTCTAATATATTAATATGAAATCATATTATTTAATTAGTATTGATCAAGAATTATTTTGGAATTATTTATGTGATCAAAAGAGACTAATTAAATATATGGGGATTGATTTGGTAAATCAATGATTCTTATAGTGTGGGCCAATTGTCATTTAGGATGGGCTAAACCAATATGGTAGTCCATGGATAGTCCATAGAGGTTTAACCCATGGAGACTAAGTAATATGAAAAGGTCATGGGCATTAGGGTTTGCATGGATGTAACCCTAGACTTTGTTACACTATAAAAGGACTCCCTTAGCACCCAAAATCAGCCACTAGAGTTCTTGGAGTTCATTAGAGCCGATTTTGGAGCTAGAAATATCTCTCTCAAGTTCTCCTTTGTCCTAGGTGTGTTGTGAATCGTTTGAGGCATCACACATGGGGTGCTAAGTTCTTAAAGGCCAAATACAACAAGTTCTACAAGCTACATAAAGAGGTAAACTCCTAACTAGTATTTTATGTTGTTTATTTCAACTGTATGCTAGTTGTAGGCTTAATGCTTTGGAAGCAATATTGCATGTATAATTAGAGAAAACATATATCCAAAGCATTTAGGGTTATATATGAACCATATGATGTTGTAGCATACCAAAACCAAACAGTCTTGTCCAACAAGGAGAATTTGAATCATGTTCATGGAGCATTTGGAGCACTTGGAACTCAATGGAGAACTTGAGCTTCTTGGAGCATGTTACAAAGGAACGGATCATCTGAGAAGGGTATGGATTGTCTGAAAAAGGAACATGTTGGGTCGTGTTTTGTATGTTGCGTCTATTGGGCTCGTTTGTTAGTCCGTTTTTGTATCTCCGGTATGGGTTTGTCCATCCGTGAGCATAGTAGGGTTTATTATAAATATAGGTGCTTGCATGCATCTTAGGTTAACGATAGAATAGATTGATCAGAGAAGTTTTATTATCGTTCTTGTAACCCTAAATCCTCTACAGCGGAAGTTCTTAGTCGAGCTCTGCTGAGGATTGTTTGAATTAATCATTCGACACATTGTGATTCAATCTTGTCTTGTTTATTGTTTTATGTTCTTCGCACTACCTGTTACAAAGATCTAATCGATCTTCAAGTTTATTTAATAACTTATCAATTGGTATTAGAGAAGGAGGCTGTGTAATTCATACACATATTTTCTGTGAAAAAGGTTGCGATTAGGGTTATTCCGCATTAACTAATATTTATTGAGCCGTCATCCCATAATTGACGTAACTCAACATTTATTTGTGTTGCCCTAATTTAATTTATTACAAGTCTGATCTTTTAATCAGGTTATTCAATCAAGCATGGACGAGTCACAATCCAATCCCATTAACATCTCAAACAGCATTGGATCAACGACAAAGATTCCCATCCTTTACACCCAGGATTACGAAGTCTGGGCACATCACTTTGAAGATTATGTCATTGGATCTGAGGACAATGGATATCTCATCTGGGAAGCAATCGTATCTGGACCATTCGCTCATTCAACAACTTCAAGAATTATTAAAACTCAGAAAGAGTATAATGATCTATTGAAAGACGTTAAAGATATTGCTCAAGACGAAAAAGATAAATTTCAATGCAATATTAAAGCATTGAGACTAATTAGATTCGCTCTTCAATCTGACACTTTCAGGCTGATGAGTTCATGCAGCACTGCCAAAGAAATATGGGATAGGCTGCGAGAGTTATATTCTGCGGACGAAGATCTCGAGCATTCCATTCAACCCTTGCTTTTGTCCGAATTTGGTGAATTCAAGCAGAGTCCTGAAGAAACTGTAACTCAGACGTTCGATCGCTTGAATCATCTTCTTAGTAAGATGATTAAACATGATATTGAAAGGATGTTGATTGAACAAAAGGTTAATTTTTTAAATGGTTTCAGATCTGAGTAGAGAGCGGTTGTGTCCACTGTTAAAGCGCATGAGCAATTCAAAACTTACTCTTTGGCGAAACTGGTAGGGATTTTAAAATCCCAAGAAAAGATTGTGTTACAGGAGAAAAATGTGGTTTCAAGCTTGGGATCATTGGCCCTTCTGTCCAAAAGCAAAGTTGTGATGGAAGATGAAGACCTCAACCTAGAGGATTATGACCTTACCTCTGAAGACTATGCAATGATGGTGTCAAACCCAAAAATGTTCATCAAGAAAAGGTTCCCTACCAATAAGAACCGAAATTGGCAGGGAAGTTACAGTTCTGAAAAGGTTAGGGAAGAACCGAAGGCAGAAGAACCAAAGAAGGAACCGAAAGCTGAAGGAGATTTGGGTGTGAGCTGCTATTATTGTGGAGGAAAGAACCACTATGCCAAAGATTGTGTTCTCAAGAAAATGGCAGAAAAGGATGAGGAGAAAGACGAAGAAACTGTGTTGTTGAAAAAGCTGGAAGAGATCAAAAGAAAGAAATCTACTGCTAATCCTTCTATGAATGCTTTAATTGTACAGGGTTCGGTAGCGGATGATGAGTTCGGTGGCGTGGAGGTCTGGTCAACCGATTCTGAGGACGATGAAGTCAGGAAGCCATCACATAGGCGAAAGGTGAAGGGAGCGGTGGAAAGTGTTTAATGGTGTCAGATGTATCTCAGATGAGGGGATAGAACACAGATGGTGGGAATGAAGACACAAAGGAGCGAGAGGACTTGTGCTTCACAGCAAAACCTCTCAGCGTGCAGTTTAACGAGCTTGATGAATTGATCAAAAAGGTACAATCAGTTTTTGTTTCATTAAAATCCTGCAAAGTTCATATGAAAAAGAACTAAAAAATGTTAATTCAAGAATCTCTCATCTAGACAGCAGTTTAACTCAAACACGGGTCACCAATTCTAACCTAACTGACCAAATAAGCAGGGTATCTTCAAAAAGTGAGGAACGAAGGATGTGGATCGAGCTAAAGGAGTTGGAGTTAATCAAATCGAAGGATGAAAACATTTATTTACAAAGAGACAATTTAAAACTTTTAAAATAGAGAAATGTCTTTTGTTTAATTGCTAAGCGTCTTTACACTAATATCACTCAACTTCATTTAAACTGTGAAATAGGGCAGAAAATTCATCGCATGATTTTGCCCTTCCTTGAGTTTAAGGAGGATGAAATTGACGCTGAAGCATATAATTGTGAAAGTGTAGTTTCGTCTGAGGATGTTAATCTGACATATATGTATGGTCTAGACAAAATCGAATCTTTCATAAAGTCCAAGGACCATAAAGACATGCTGAAAAATCTTTTGGATGAAAATGATAAACTAAAACTAAGAACCGAAACCATACAAAAGTTTGACTCATTGAATGCCAACCTGAGCTCAGAAAATAAAATTGATGTTGAAAATGCATCTGAGCTTAATGAGGACGATGATATGAGTGAAATTTCTGCTGAAGACACAGTTAATTGTTCAGAGTTTGTCAAAAGCGAACCCAAAAACCACAAAAATCTTATTTCAGAAAATTCTATGGAGTTTGCTCGTCTGTCCCAACAAAAGTCCCCGATCCTTGAAGAAAAGGTTGTTGTATACCAAAAGGTGAGAACAACTCCAAATCAGGTGTATAAAGTCACAGGCGTAACAGAACATCAGACAACCGAACTCATAGCTATTGTAAACGAAGATAATGCTGATGGTTGCGATGAGTTCTTCTGGTCTGCTCCTATCGACAATGCTGACAAAACAGTTGGTCTGTCAGAAAGGACTTCATGGAAAACCAAAGGAAGATATGTGCCCGAACCTTTGAACAAACCTGATAGCTTCGACGTGCCAAATACTAGTGGTACGAAAGATGTTTCTGAAGAAAATGGAGTTTCTGCAAAAGAAGTCACTCCTTCAAGCGACACATCATCAGTTCAAAATGAATCTGCTGACAGAAAGCAAAAACAAAAAGTGAATATCCATCGTCAGCCGAAGCAGGTGAGAAATCAAAAACAGCAAAGGAATTAGAGATACAAGAAGAATCTCTCTGAAAGAAAACAGTTCTGGCAATCTCAAAATGCCCATTTCTCTTATCATGACAGAAATTTAAAGTCAAAGAAAAGCACTGTTAGGCCACAAGAGAGTCATAACAACCGAAGAGAGAGGTTCGGTTCTGAAAGTCAAAACAACCGAAAGGATACGTTCGGTTCTGAAAAATTTGACAACCGAAAGCAAAGGTTCGGTTCAGAGAACACTATCTACCGAAAGCAGAGGTTCGGTTCTGAGAGCAAAAGAGACCAAAGATCTAGGTTGGGTCACACTAATGATCAAAAACAAAAGGGTCACTTAGAATCTCAAGCCAAGAAATCATCTCAGTCTAAATTCTCTCGTTCTAATTCTTCTAATTCTTCTAATTCCTCTCAACCTCTTTCTAAATTTAATTCTGTTCGCACTCAAAAACCTAAATCATCAACAGACCTGAAAGGAAAATCAAAGTTTTCATCAGTTGAAACAAATCAAAATAATCCCAGAGTCCAAATACCTAAACCGGAATCCAAACCGAAAGAAACAAATCCCAATAAAATTAAGGTTTTCACCGTCAAAAGGAAAGATGAAACAACGTTAATAAAAAGAACATATCTTGTTGACATCTCTCTTACTATTCCTGTTCCTGTGAAAGGCTCACGAGGACCCAAGAAACTTTGGGTTCCTAAATCTGCTTAATTTTTGCAGGTTATTAGTGACGAGCAGTTTGACGAAGAATGGTATATTGACAGTGGCTGCTCGCGTCACATGACAGGAAGGAAGGAAGAGCTGAGGGAATTTCGGTCTCTTTCAAACGGTGGAAATGTCAAGTTCGGGAACAACTCCTTCGGCACCATAAAAGGCTATGGAATGATTACAAATGGTGATTTTACGATTACGAAGGTTGCATATGTTGAAGGACTACAACACAACCTCATCAGTGTATCTCAGCTTGTTGGAGGTACCGGTCTCAAGGTTTCATTCGATGATGAGGGTTCGGAAATAATCGAGAAGAACACGAAAAGAGTTATTCTCAAATCGGAGCGCAAAGGTGAAATGTTTCCTCTGAACCTCAAACCCATCAAAGGGAATCCAACTATCTGCCTATTATCCAAAGCACAATCCGACGAAAGCTAGCTGTGGCACCGAAGGCTCTCTCATCTCAACTTTAAGGACATCAACAAACTTGTCACTGGAGGTCATGTTCGAGGTCTTCCATTGCTCAAGTACGATAGAGAACATTTGTGTGCTGCATGTGAAATGGGGAAGCAGAGTCGTCAAAGTCATCCATCTATTATAAACACTAAAGTTGTTGAACCACTAGAGTTAATTCACATTGATCTGTGTGGTCCATCATCTATCGAAAGCATCGGCTGTAGCAAGTACATTCTTGTCATTGTTGATGACTTCTCGCGTTTTACATGGGTGTTCTTTCTGAAGCATAAATCTGAAGCGACTCACAAGCTAAAGGTGTTCATCAAGCAGGTTGAAGTACAGCTGAAGAAAGTCATTCGCATCAACAGGAGCGACAATGGACTGGAGTTCAAAAATAAAGAATTCGAAGAATTCTTGGCCGACAAAGGAACCAGTCACAACTTCTCAGCACCCTACACCCCTTAACAAAACGGGATTGTCGAAAGACGAAACTGATATTTGTGTGAGGCGGCCCGAACCATGCTAAGTTTTGCTTCTTTACCTTTATATTTTTGGGCTGATGCTATTGTTGCAGCTTGTTTTACGCAGAACAGGTCATATCTCAATAAGCGATTCACTCTCACTCCTTATGAGATCATCAACAATAGAAAGCCAAACGTCAAATTTTTCCATGTGTTCGGCTCACGGTGTTTCATCTTTAATTCTAAAGAACACCGTAACAAGTTCGATGTCAAAGCCGATGAAGTGATATTTCTGGGCTATTCTCTCACTTCTAAAGCGTACAGGGTATTAAACAAGCGATCAAGAAAAATAGAAGAGACTTATTACGTGACTTTTGATGATAGCTATGTTAAAAAGCTAAAGGCCAACGAAGACGCAGTTGGAGAAATCTTTCCTCAAACAGGCCAAGTCACAGCCTCGATCGCAAATCTATTTGAGAAGTTTGTCGGGTTATTTGATGAACCAGAGAAGGCTACTCTCTCGGAAGTCAGTGCAGCGGACAATAAAGTAGATCATTTGAAGCAACTCATCGAAGATGCTGCCAAACAAATGAATGAAGGAGGATCTTGTTCCAATGAACCTCTATAGCACAATGCTTCAATCGAGGGGGAGGATCCATCTTCTTCATCACAGAAGAGTTCACATGTTGAGGGGGAGGACAGTTCTCAAGCTACTCCCAAACGATCAGCAGTACCCGAAGGTGCTTCAACACCCGAAAGTGTTACACCACCCGAAGGTGCTACAACACCCGAAAGTGGTACACCACCCGAAGGTGCTACAACACCCGAAAGAGCTACACCACCCAAAGGTGCGTCAACACCCGAAAGCTCGACACCGCCCGAAACCCCTGTAGCTCAAGAAACTCAAGACACACCTGAAAGCTTGTTTGTTGAGGGGGAGAATGTCAATCTGCTTTATAACGATGACAGTCAATCTGAACTAGAAGAGATAGTAAACGCTGAATTGGATCCATCCTATGATCCAAATTACCCTCCTCTTGTCAAATGGACCAGAGATCATCCTGTCTCCCAGGTTGTCGGTAATGTCTCTGAAAAGGTTCTGACCCGATCACAACTTAAGGCAAAACAAACTTCCTTATTTTCAAAAGCAGAATTCTGTATGTTTAACTCCTTCGTCTCAAAAGTTGAACCAAAGACAGTCAACACTGCCCTTGATCACTCCGATTGGGTTCAAGCTATGCAAGACGAACTGAATGAATTCGAAAGGAATAAAGTTTGGCGCCTCATTCCAACTCCTCAAGATGCCTCAGTTGTTGGTCTCAAATGAGTCTTCAGAAATAAAATGGACAAGGAAGGCAACGTGATACGAAACAAAGCACGTCTGTTGGTGAAAGGATACTGTCAGGAGGAAGGAATTGACTATGAAGAAACTTTTGCTCCTGTAGCTAGGCTGGAATCCGTCAGAATATTTCTTGCCTATCCTGCACACAAAAACTTTGAAGTCTACCAAATGGATGTCAAGTGTGCATTTCTTAATGGAGAACTTGAAGAAACCGTGTACGTGGAGCAACCTCCTGGATTCGTAAATGAGAGGTACCCCAATCATTGTTATATTTTGGACAAAGCCGTATATGGACTGAAACAAGCTCCGAGAGCCTGGTATGAAACGCTTACCAAGTTTTTAAAGATTTCCAAATTCAAACAAGGTTCGGTTGACCCAACCTTCTTTCGTAAGAAGGAAGGTAACCACCTTATGATTGTTCAAATTTGCGTCGATGATATCATCTTTGGCTCAACGAATCCTAGCTTAACGGCTGAATTCAGAAAGCTGATGGAGACTAAATTTGAAATGAGCTCAATGGGTCCAATTAACTTTTTCCTTGGTTTAAATATTAGACAGGGACCCGAAGGCATCTTTATTAATCAGGAAGCTTACACAAAGACTCTCCTTGTAAAATTTGGCATGATGGGAGATTCAAAGGTTAAAGTTCCAATGGCGTTCGACACCAAGCTCACTCCATCCTTGGATAAGCCAGCAGTTGATATTACGCTATATTGCCAGATAATTGGTTCTCTGATGTATCTTACTGCTAGCAGGCCTGATATAATGTTCTTTGTATGCTACTGTGCTAGATTTCAGGCGAATCCACGTGAACCTCACATGCTCGCAGTGAAGAACATACTCCGTTATCTCAAGTGAACGACCTCTTTAGGCCTATGGTATCCATCCAACTCAGGCTTCTTTGTTCAATCCTACTCAGATGCAGACCTTGGAGGTTGTGGATTAGATAGGAAAAGCACCACGGGAGGCTGCCAATTCCTTGACGGGAAGTTGGTTAGCTGGCAATCAAAGAAACAAACTTGTGTGTCTTTGTCTACAGCTGAAGCGGAATATATTGCAGCTGCCTCCTGTACTTCTCAAGTGATTTGGATCCAAAGTCAACTCCGGGACTATGGACTCAATATGAAAAAGATCCCACTATATTGTGACTCTGAAAGTGCAATTAGGATCTGTCATAACCCAGTGCAACACTCCAAGACCAAGCACATAGCACTGAGGTATCACTTCATTAAAGATCATGTGGAAGATGGGAACGTCGAAATTCATTTTGTTCGAACCACTGATCAACTGGCTGACATCTTCACCAAAGCCCTTCCTGAAGCGTCGTTCAACAAAATTCTACAAGGGCTAGATATGATGGAATCGGAGTCTGTACCAAAAATTACCACTCATACTCAAAAGTAAAAAGCGAAATAGACCGAAAGTTCGGGTTTGGGTCTGGCACTAATGTACCGAAATGAACCGAACGCTCGGGTTCGGTTGAATCATCTGGTTTTCGCTCCTCAATCAAAGGTAGTTTTCTTGGTTGTAAATCTTTTGTATAATTGTTCCAAATGCATTTCTCTTATTGTCAAAATTATTCTCTTTTTGTAAATCTATTTTCTTTGGTAACCGAAATAGACCGAACGTTCGGGTTCGGTTCCAAAATTTTTTTACCCGAAATAGACCGAACGCTCGGGTTCGGTTCCAAAGTTTTTTTTTCTGTCTTATTTTTTTTATTATTTCTCTCTATTTTATTTCTCAAAAATTCCAAAAATATTTCTTTTGTTTTATTTCTCTCTTTTTTTTAATTTTTTAATTCAAAAACTCCAAAAATATTTTGTTCTTTATTTTCTTTTTGGCTTTAATTTTATTTATGTGTTCGTTTATGGGGAAATTGTTGAAATTAGCTAAGTGTCCCTAGAAGCATGCTGCTGTATGTGTCCAAAGCCTCACCCGATTCTGAATAATAGCCTTAATGACTTGGTATACACAAACCTTGTCTTCCCAATTAGGCTATCACATTTATTCTAATCATGAGCTACCTAACTCTCTTCTCACATGAGATAAGAGTTTTCTGCTTGGTCCTATTTTTCACAGCAGAGGTACTTTGATTTCTTACACCATCTAAATTTCATTTCTCCATCACACTCGTTTCACAAACGTAACCCTTGAGACTCTCAGAAATTACCACTGAGGTTTATGGTTACCCAATAACTGTGTTCATGATCTTAGTTTCGTGCCACTACGAGTTGAGTGAAACCCAAAATTCAATACCCAATACGAATTGACGGTGAACAATTAATTTGCTCTAGTATTCACTATTGAATTGACGGACGTATCTTCATGCTATCTCAAAATTTTCTTTTGTGTGATTCCTATGAATTGTTACAACCAACAACATTTCTTCCCTTGGGATCCAGTTTTAATTTTTTTTTTTGAGATTTTATATTCCTAGCCAGTTTAAATTATTCCCATCCTACTTGTTCAACAGACTACACCGGTCTCACAAGTACTTCGTTCACTTTCTATCTTATATCAAGATTAGGAATGTTGAATCGAAGCGAAAGCCACCCTTATAAGCCTAGTTAAAAGGAGCCTTTCAACACTTCTTAATAAGTGTTTGATCGTTATTTCAACGGGAAACCAAACAAACACTTTAAGGTCTCTCTTGACTTTGGAGGAAGAGATTCGTGCCCGGGATCATTTGTTTTGTGTCTTTATTGACATCACATTTTTTCCTAAAAAGTATTGCTTTATTTCTTATCTTTTACACCCTTAGCACGAAAATCTTTGATTTTCCAAAATTCAGGTTCTATTAATTACAGGCATTTTCATTGGATTAATGGTTGATTAAAGGCTGTGGTTGATTTTAATCCACGTGGGGGATTTTCTCGAAAGATGCCGTTACACTCTAAAGGGATAAGATAAAGACATGCTGACTCAGGCGGGAGTCTAATCGATTTGATTTCAAACGGCGCAAAAGGGAAAGCGTGCGAATTGGAAACGTCTCATCTCCAAATGGCGCAGAAGGAGCGCGTGTGAATCTGTAACGGTTCATATTCAAACGGCGCTTGATGGGAGGCGTGTTCTTAGGGGTCTGACACTTTCTCTCATACGTGATCATCGGCTACCCCAACTGTCACGCATCAGTCAACTCCGAAAAACTCTTCGATTTTCAGTTGAAGATTTGGGAAGATCTTTCTCTCTCCTAAAGCCCCAACATAAAAGGCAGCATAATCCTTCATTTACCTCTTAACCGCAATTAAAATTCTCCCAGAGCAAAAATTCCTTGATTCTTCCCTGTTGATCATCTTCTCCACTCTCTTCAAGCAATGGCAGACTCTTCTTCTGTTCACGCAACATCCCACATACTACCCATTCGCCCACAACAAAGCCTCATCATTGATTTAACTCCTCAGGCTTACGACGCCTTCATGTTCCCCATAATCTAGTGCTTGAAGTTTTCTCCGATCGCTCCTGCACTTACAAGAGCTGAATCTGTTCCGATGGAGTTCTTGTCGCAAATCTTTGCGACTGCTCATTATGACAAGGCTGTTGACAGAATCTTCTTTGACGTTTTTCAGCACAAAGCATCAATTTCAAAGCAAAGTTTTTGCTCCCTGTTAGGGTTTGAAGCTGATTCAACGAGGGTTAACCCTGAGACGATTCCACTGGGGCAATTGTTCAACATGTTTTATAACATGGGATATACGGAGGTGCTTACTTCAGTCACAAAGTTCAAGAAGTCGTGCCTACCTCCACAGTGGAACGGGATGTTCACTGTTCTATTCAAAAGGCTTTCTGAAAGAAGTGCTGGATCTGATGGTGCCAGTCGGTTATTTTTATCAATAATGTATGGAATCTACAATGGCATCAATGTAGATTATGGGTATGTTCTATGGCAACAACTCATCCAGATTCTCTCCTCTACTTCCAGGCATTCAGAGGTTTCTTACGCTAGGTTCTGGACCTTGATCACGAAATGGGTGATGGACAAGTACCACGTCCCCATTGTCGTTGGTGCTCTAATGTCTTCGATTGGTACATTCCATACCACGAAGATCATTGTCTCGGACGCTTCCAAGTTTCCATTCAACGGTTCAATTCCGGAAACTATGTATGGCGACGTTCCTGCTGATAGCCGGATTATCAGAACATACAAAGAATTCAAGCGTTCTGGTCCGAGGGATCTCACTCCGGAGATGTTGAAGTCCATTCATGACGCCGACAAGCCTGCTCCAAGAGGCAAGAAGGCTGATAAAGGGAAACAGGTGGCGAAAGGGGCTAAAGGCCCTTCTCCAAAGAAGAGGAAACCAACCAAGGCTGCTCAGTCTCCGCAGCAAAAGCGCCGAAAAACTCAGCCCAAGCGAAAGCTGATCATCGCTTCCTCCTCAAGCGAGTCTGAGGGTGAGAGTTCGGATTCTGACGACTCTCCACGAGGCAACACTCCACCCAGATCTCCTACCCCAGAAGTTCATGTCTCTACTTCTCCCATTAATTCTCCACCTAGAACCATTCCTTTTTCTATTCCCCCCATAACTTCCACTACTTCAATATCATCTACTTCCATCCCCATACCAACACCAATATTCACCGAAGCAACCACAACATCCGTTGCAGATGTTAGAGCCAACGTATCTGATACGGGGGTTCATACTGATGCACCCGAACCTACACCAACACCCGAAACAACCCAACCCGAACCTACTCACACTTCAGCTCCACCACCCTCTCCTGATCATGCTTCAGAGGGAGAAGAACCACTCCTTGGCGGAGAGGATATGACGTTTGACTCAGTCTACTACAGTCCGTTTCAAGTGCAGAGTGATGACGACGATGACGCTCCCGTAACCAAGCGACATCTCAAGGAGCTCAATGACAAGATTGACTTGCTCATCGCTTCCTCTTCCACTACACAGTCATCCCTTTCTGAAGATGCAGTTCAGAAGATTGTTGACGCTTTCTCCAAGGCTCAGCAAGATTCCATTGCTTCTGCAACCTCCGCCATCGACGCCTCAACAAAAGCTTGTCAGGATGCGACCGAAAAAGTCGATAAACTATTTTCAGATGCCTCTGTCCTATTACAGTCTTTACAGGAGAGTGCAAATGTTGCTAAGACTACGTTGGAACCAATTGTTCAACATTTGACCACGTCTGTCTCCACTGAGTTGAAGTCCTTCGCTTCATTTCGTCAAATGCTTTCCGACGACAACTCAGCATTTCGCGCAACCATTGACGAGCGTCTCTCGAAACTACAAGAAGATTTGGCTGCCGAGAACTCTTTGATGGATGTTCTAGCCAAGAAGACCACTGCTCTGAAGGTCAAGAGTGTTCAACTCTCTCACTCTCAGCAGGAGATTGACTCTCTTCGGTCCGAAAGGGAGGTGATAAAATCGTGTGTTTCGGATGTCCACTCTGCCATCTCCAACATCCTCGAAGCACATGATCCCATCCTTAATTACACTGTGAGGCGTGACCTTGCAGAGAAACTCGCTCCAGCCCTTGCCCTGCTAAGCAAACTTGAAGGGTTACTTGATTTCGTGTCCATTCCGAAACAAGGGGAGAGAAGGAGTCCGTGTCTCAACCACCTCCATCCTCAAAGGCAACTCACACAACCGAACCTCCTCCAGTAGGCCAAGCCTCCGGTTCTGGTGTGAAAGATAAAGGCAAGAACATTGCTGAGGAAGAAGATGAAGATGAAGAGACTATCACTGATCTTTTAAAGCAAAAATGTCGAAATGATGATGCTGATATCAGTGCTCGTGTGGCTAGAGAAGCTGAAGAAGCAGAAAGAAAACAGAAGGAAGCCCACGACCTTCTTGAGAGTAGGAAAACTCTTTTTTCCTGCTTGGACTCTGGAGAGGATGATGAAAGAAGCCATCGACACTCCAAGTATCTTGTGGCTGGAACCTGTAATATCGCTTGATTGTTCCAACACTGTCGACTCTCAATTCGACATGCCTCTGACCCGAAAGGTGTTCATCTTTCACGCCTTCGCCAACGTTTCAGAGTTCCCTCATCCTCATCCACAGGTTGATCGGGACTTGATTAATTTTTATCTGAAGGCCGCTCAACCTCAGTATTAGACTTGGAGCGCTCAGAAAATTGTAAACGTTCGGATCTTGAAGTCGTACAGTGAAGGGAACTTCATCAACATTCGGTTCAAGGTACTTCGGGGATCTGCCAAAACCGAACATGCCATTTCTCTTGCAGATCTTCCGAACCTCAATCCCCATGATTGGATAATCTTGCACAACATCCTTCTAACCAATGAAGCTGAATACGGTCCGATCATCGACCATTTCAAGAGGATGCTCGTGTGCTACATCATGGAAGTTGCACTGATGGATCAGGAGATAGCAAGCGTATTTAAGAAGAAACCAACAATATCTCCTTTTGGCTCTGCCAGTGATGTGAACCAAATGCAGATGGGCAAAATTGACTCGAGAAGGAATTCGGTCATGTTCACCAGGAACGAAGGACAGAAATTTCTTTTTGCCTTGGCTGACAAACATCTGTACACTACTGCTTGCTTAGATCATGTTTTGGGGATCATCCACAGATGCAAGAAAAACTCAGCGGATGATGTCAAGTACTTTGATGACATGATATACCGGTACATTCGGTTCAAACAGACAATTCTTTCGCTAATCACTCGTCTGTTTGACACCACAAAGAAAGTTCCCGCTGCTGGCCCAAGCAAGAAGAAGAAGTAGTCTCGCTCCAATTTGACGCAAAGGGGGAGATTGTTGGGTCTTGTTTGGTATGTTGCGTCTATTGGGCTCGTTTGTTAGTCCGTTTTTGTATCTCCGATATGGGCTTGTCCATCCGTGAGCATAGTAGGGTTTATTATAAATATAGGTGCTTGCATGCATCTTAGGTTAACGATAGTAACGATAGAATAGATTGATCAGAGAAGTTTTATTATCGTTCTTGTAACCCTAAATCCTCTACAGCGGAAGTTGTTAGTCGAGCTCTATTGAGGATTGTTTGAATTAATCATTCGACACATTGTGATTCAATCTTCTCTTGTTTATTGTTTTATGTTCTTCGCACTACCTGTTACAAAGATCTAATCGATCTTCAAGTTTATTTAATAACTTATCAGAACAGATAACATGCCAAAGGAACGTATCATATAGAAGGGTGTTTAGAGCATCTAGAAGAAGTTTGGAGCACTTAGGAGTGATATGGAGCAACAAGGGAACCTTGTTGTTCCATCTGCTGAAGGGTTGGGCTAAGAAGGATGTTGTTGCGCCAAAGGTACTCCTTTTTGCGCCAAAATAATCCCACTTACGCCATGGGGTACCTCTCTTATACCATGAGTTACTCATGTTGTGCCATGGAGTATTTTGTTATGCCAAGCATGGCCTTATTGCACCATGCATGTTGTTGTCGTGCCAAGATGGTGATATTTCTCTAACCTAAAAGTTCTTGCGACATACTTGATGTCTGTAATGCTATCCATGCACATGTTACACCATCATGGTGCAAGATGGGCCATTTTGGTTCCTTTATGAGCCATGGTATCCCTAATGAGCCAAGTATGCTATGAAGTCCTCTATGATGCTCTAAATCATTCAAGCCACCAAGTCTTTTTGGAAGCCCAAAATCGGTGGAATTCTCGGATTGGATCTCCGAGATGGAGATGATCTTTGAAAGTCGCGACTGCAACAACAAACTAAAGACCACTCTTTTGGTTACACTGTTGAAGACTAGGGAATTAAGCCGGTGGAAGTTATTGGCTGATACATGCCAAAGGGAGAAGCTAGCAAGATGTCTTAGGGAGACTTTTTTGTGAAACTGAATATGGAATACTTCTCTGAGCAGGATCTTCTGGAGATCAAAAATGAGTTCTAGAATCTAAAGAAGGGAAGGAAGATCATGAACGAGTATTCTGCAAGTTTTACGGAAAAAATGAAGCTTATTACTTATTTAGTTCCAACTAAACTCTCCAAGGTCAACAAAGTTCCTAATGGGTTACCAGAAAACTTCGGTCCAATGGCCAAACAAGCAACCACCTTGAAAGTTGTCATTTAGGCAACTAAGAATATAGGGACCCTGATAAGAGAAAAGGGTCTAGAAAAAGATAAGGCGGGAGAAAAGGGGAAATTTAGAGGTATCCTCAAGATCCAATAAGAAAGGAAGATTCTCGAAGTCCAACCCAAACGACCAAAAGTATGGGGGTAGTGGTGGAGCCAAGTGGTGTGAGAAGTGCCAGAATAAGCATTATGGGAGATACGACAGAGAAGTAACTTGTTATAAATGTGGGAGGATCGGTCACTATTCCAAAGATTGTACATTTATTGATAATGTATGCTACGGAAGTGGAGACAAGGGCATATGTCAAAAGATTGCCCAAAGAAAAATGATGTAGCAAGACCAAATATGCCACTGAATCCAAAGGGATGAGCATTCCAGATGACCCTTGATAAAGCATATAACAATGCAAGGGATTAAGAGTATGGATCTATAAAGTAACCACATGGATGGTATCATATGGTGTAGCCTAATATAAGAGGCATAGTATAGGGTGAGCTTAAATATCTATGTAGTCGTTTCAAGAAATAATATTAACCTTGGTTATGTTATCTGATGTGTTAAGTTGCTATATGATTTTTCTTGTATGGTGACTTGGTGAACTGAGAGACGATACTTGGGACGAGTATGAGTAGGTGTCATAGGTAGTAGAGGCCTATACTACCGGAATCATAGGACTCACACTTGGATCAGGGAAAGTCACAAGGTTAAAAAGGCACTAGTAATTTGTTATGTTTTGTTTATGTATGTCGTTACCATCGTTTCGGTAATGATTATAAAATAATGGTTATTCCAACCTTAGTGGTCATATCAAATCGAGTCTGACTAAGATCAGTATGTTACACGGTTCCGACAACCAAGTTCGATGTAACATCCGACTTAAGCCAGAAGATTGAAGTGAAAGATAATCAAAGCAATAAATTGAAGTATCACAATCACCGTGAAAGTAAGAAGCTTGTAGTTAGAAGTTTTACATGCTAGAATGTGATTATACCACACTAGAACATGAACAAAGGTATATTCTATTCTGGAATCATACTTAAAAAGACCTAAGGCTAAGCGTTGCATCATTCGATGAGTGGTCATTAGAACATGACTCATCGGTCTGTTATGATAATTGAAGTAAATAACTTATCTTAAGTTAAGTCTGTTTAAGAAAGAGAAGGATTCTCCAATAAGGATCGAGTTTGTAACTCGAAGGTTACAATTGAAAGTCCAACATAGTATGAAGAGCGGGTGCAAGATTGAGCACAACCAATAGTCAAGAGGTAGATACTCATTTGAAAGGACATAAGAGTTATGATTATTGCCTAGGATGAAAAGATAATGTATGGAGTCATTATACAAGCCATATTTTGCTGATGATTTCGGGACATAATCATCATAAGGGGGAGATAATTGTAACGCCTGCAGATTCGGGCTAGTCGATTTAGAGATAATAAGTGTTCAAAATGACTTTGTGATAGAAGATTACTTAGCATAAATAATCTTAAACAAAGTTATAGTATGTGTCACAAGGATTTCCTACATATAAAGAACGCTGAAATCCGATTTATAACGAAGAAGTTATGACCCGTCGAAGTTTCGCGATTAAACTTACACGGCTTCGCGTATCGTAAAAAGTAAAATTTTGACGAAACAATTTTTATCCTTAGCAATCTAAACGATAGTTATAGTATACGTTAAACCGAGAGCGTGAACATAGAGAACGTCGACATCTGACTTCGTTTGAGGAATTTATGATTTTTATAAGATTTTGCATAGCAGTATACAACCTAGAAATTGAATTTTAGATTGATCAATTTTTAGCCAACACAACTTAAACAAGAATTAAAGATCTCGTTAGTAGGAACTCAACGATATAAAGACAATCGAAAACGAATGTCGGATGACTAAGTTATGAATTTTTAACGGATTTTAACTGTCTAACACTGTTAAAATATAACTTTAGAAATAATGTCAAAATTAGACAATGGATTCTAAACGAAAGTCGTAGATCACGTAGATATATATATGCATGGATATAAAGAACGTAAAAAACAGAGCTCGTATGCGAAAGTTACAGATTTTAGAAGATAATTAGTTTTTGGAGTAACCATTGAGTGACATGTGGTAAAATCTGGGCCGCACCTACTTCCCCATGGCTTGACAATAGATGGTGACACATGGCCATGAGTGCCTAGCATACAGGTAGGGAATGCTCAACGTTTGGCCTTCAGACATCCTATAAATAGACGTGCAAATCACTCCATTCTTCACACCTGTTCACCCATTTCTCTCCCAAACACCCCCAAACCCTCTAAGCCTTTCCCTAGCACCTCCTAGGTGTTAGTAGTAAGTGCCAGAGTGCCAGTAGGCCCCAAAAGGAAGAGCTTTCATCTCAGAAGTTCTGCCCACACAAAGCCCAGTTCTTCGCTAAAACCCCCGGTAAGTAAGTTATTATAATACTTTAAGTATAGCTTTTGTTCAAGTTCATTTTCATTATTATGAACCTATAAACAAGATTTATCAGTGATTCCAAGTCGTTATATTGATTGATCTACTTATGGGGATGATGTCTAGGCTGTGATTTAGTGAGGTGTTTAAAGTGAGATTTCCAAACAGTATACTTCGTATACCAAATGGATCCTACCTCCGATATGATCATACCTAGTTTTTCATTACTTGATAGATCATGAAAGTAGACATTTACTTAATGATAAATTTAGACTAATAATTAGTCGCAATAAATATTAGACTAAAACGCAGTGATAATAATACTAGGTTTCATCAAAGGAAAAGACAGTTGCAAGAAGTGAAGCACTGTCCGAGTTTTGAGTCATCACTTTAACAAGTGGGCGCATAGTTACTTTCATCTTACACAAATATATGAAGTATTTCATATTAATACATGTTATATGTGTTTATTATATTTGTTCCTGATATCTATGCTAGATGAACGATTTATACATATTTTATGTGATTTAAACTGTATATGTATTTTTATACCTATTAATATATTGGATAAAGATGAGTAGATAAATGATGAGAGATGGAAGATGATATAGATTATGAGAGGTGAAAGATGAAAAGAAGCCCTGACTTTAAAGCTTATCCGGTCATCTAGCAAAGTATAGATGACAATCACAGACTATTCTAGATAGTCCAGTGGAACGCTAGTAGGCTCGCAACATGTAGGTGTTTGTGAACGACATGTTCACCAGAAGTACTCTAAAAAATCCTGTCAGTTGCGCGTAATGGATAATATTGGCAGTTGTGCCTAATATATAACCTTTGAACTACGTGTCCACCCGATGTATTCTAAAAACCATGGCAGCTTTGGACTTAGTGCCCCAAAATGAACATTGGCATATCTACCTAATATATAATATCAACTGCTATGGACTTAGTGCACGTTGGATAAACCCTAGCAACAATGGACTTTATGCCTATTCCTTAGGAAAATCCTTATGAATAAATAAATGAAGAATATATAATTCTTAGGGTAGATCCTTAAGAATAAAAAAGATAATGGGGAGGCGAAATTGGGTTAATTGTTTGATGATTAAACATAATAATTATATTATTGTGGGTTGAAAACACTATATACTCGCCAGGTTTTCCAAGCTGACCTACTCAATTTATTGTATCACAGGTGGCTATATGAAAGATACATTGTGCTGAGAGATCCAAGAAGTATTAGGCCACTAGTTTAATTACTGTAAGGCTTGTAATATTTCTTTATGCTTATGTTTCTATATTGACGATGACATCCCAGTGTTTTAATATATATAAAATACATTTGTTTGGAAATTATTTGATAGTATTATTATGATGTTTTTCTGGGAACTTCCGCAATACTATTTTTCAGAAAGGATACTCTAATTTTAAAATAAACATAAATAAAATTTTTCAAATGATCGTGAATTTAGGGATGTAACAAAGGAGATGATGGGGGCTGAGGGTGGACTAACCCTAGCCATAACTTCCATTAATTACTGAATAAGAGCCCTAAAATTAGGGTTTTCTCTCTGGCTAACCTAAGGTCGTGAGCACAAAGTTAATGCGCGACTGCACCAACCTCCTCACTGTGTGACACTGATGATCTTACGTTGTGAGTAAGGTCAAACCTTTGAATCTTTAAACTTGACAATTCCTCACCTAAACTGAATGTTACACCTACAAGAACAATATGAAAAATAGAGTAGAATTTTCTTTGTATCGATAACACTATGATAATTCTCATATAAACGATGTGTAGAAAATCTAGGTCGTTACACAAAAAATGTTCTTTATGACACTAAATTTTTAATTGTATCCGATAAGAAAATTGATTTTTATTTTGATTTTAAAATATCAACGATTATGACTTTTAATGATTAAAACGAAAAAGAACACCGTTAATGCCCTTGGCACGTCTATCTAGAAGCCTCTTGTAATCATTTTCTTAAACCACACTTGATAATCATTAGCAACGACCACATTGTTTTGTGACCTTATCATTTTAACCGGTAAAAATCTATATAGTTAAGGTTGTGGTTTGAGAACGTAACTATAATAAGTTATTCGTTAGACGTGATAAGTGCAATGACAATGGTCGTTGTCATTTTAACCAATAAAAATCGTAATAATTGATATTTTGCAACCAAAATAAAAATTTAGTTTGCTTATTGGATATAATTAAAAGTTTAGTGACCTAAAGAGCAAACTTCGGGTTATTAGATTGTCATTTTAAGTCATTTTCACTGTATTTAAATAAAAAAGTAAGATAATAATAAATATTTTTTAATAAAAGAATTAAAATTTTATTACAATTAGGATATTTGAAGTCTTATTTTTGTCATTGTAAATAAATACAAAAAATACAACTAATAACAAAATTTATTAACAATATAATTATAAATTTAATATAAAAGTAGACCTGACACCGACATAACACGAACATGAATTTTTTTTTTCATGTATGAGTGTAAGAAGTTTAACTCGAAAAGATGTGATTAAGTATTTATAAATAATGTATTATGATTTTACATATCGATAAATCATATATTTATAATTAAACAACATAAATCATATATATATATATATATATATATATATATATATATATATATATATATATATATATATATATATATATATATATATATATATATATATATATATATATATATATATATCAGAAATCAAAAAGATATAGAAAAAAAATAAGTTAGGTGTAACATCCCAAAATTCAAGTCCAAAAATTTCATTTTTAAATAAGTTATTATAGAAACGATAGTATAAGAAAACATCCATAGTATAATGTCATGTCAAAACCAAAGTAGAAATAATCAAAACATGTTATCATAAACAATATCAGAGTGTAATCCCAGAGATCTCATGTGTAGAAAACCATTGTGTGGTGCGCTGCGATCGAGCCGGCTCATTTCTTTTGAAAACGAAGTACCTAAAACCAAAAATAAAAACCGTAAGCACAAAGCTTAGTGAGTTCCCTCATCATACCACATACTGTACAACACACATGCTGCCAATCATATCTGGGTGTTGGCCCACCCCTTCGGTATCTTTCAACCGGTATCCGGGTACTGTATAACCCTTATCACTACCACATAATAACATGGCATAACATACATAAATATATTGTTAGACATATCTGGGTGTCCGACCTACCCCTTCAGTATCTTTCAACCGGTAACCGGGAGCTAATCTCCCCTTCGGTATCTTTCAACCGATAATTGGGGTTTATTTCACCCATACCACTACCACATAATAACATAACATAACGCACTGCTAGGTATGCATGGGTTCTAACGACCCCTTCAGTATGTTTCAACCGGTATCCGGGGACTATTTCACCCCTAATACTAGTAACACATATGACAGAGCAACCTAACACATAGAGCATATTAGATAGTTGCAAACCAGACAATTATCACAAAGACAATCATCTCATACGTATTCACCTACCAGTGGTCCGACATTGGTGCCTTAGACGCACCTAGACATAACTCCTAGCTGCTGGATGACAGATTCCCAAACTGTCAATATCAAAACATCACCCAATTAATAACTGGGTTCCAACACGTAACCATAAATACATACATGGGGGTAAATACTACTTTACCCTTAACTTAGCTTTATTCAAGCCCAAGGCCCAATCCAACAGCCCAAAAGTCAACTATGAGTCAAAAGCCCAACATATGGCCCAATTTTCCAAATTGGGCCCAAAACTTTACAAGGTCTTACCATAAGGCCCAACCATTTAGTCCAGTCCAACATTTAACATTCTAATGACCCAATATCACATAATCATAAAGGCCCATCTATGGCCCAATTTTCCAAATTGGGCCCAACTCCTCATATGGGCCTTACCTCAAAGCCTATTAATTATTCTAGTCCATTTGCTTGATCTTGGATGGCCCATTAATAATCTAGTCATCAAGGCCCAATAGAAAGGCCGAACAATAAACCCAAGTGAAATTAGGGTTTCTCATAAAATGACGATTAGGGTTAAGTGTTTCTCACTTAATCCATTAAGTCCCACCTGGCCTTGGGATAATTGCAATTGGTTATTGATTAATATTTTAAGTTCATTAAGTAATTCCTATGCGGTCCCGATAAGTCCAAATTAAGGTTTCATGGCATTAGGGTTTTTCAAACCCTAATTAGGGCTTCTAACCCATATTAGCCCAATAGGCCCAATAACTAGGTCCTTTGACCAATTTGGGTTCATTAGTCCCATTATGATTCAACTAGGCCCATCAAGGTTTCACTAAGCCCATTAGGGCTTCATTGGGCCCATTAGGGTTTCAAGCAACCCAACCGAATCAACACAACAAGGCAAAGCACACCGCTACCCGAAGCAGCGGCCGGTGGCGACATTTACCACCTTACAGTGGTGGTTTTGGTTTCCTTTCATTATTCTTTTGCTAATTACATTTTACAACCCGAATCTCAATAATACACACACACACACACACAAACATAACACACACACACACACACTCACACAACCACCTTGTGGTGGCCGGTGATGGTGTGGTATCTCGATGGAGAAGGAGCGGCAACAACACGATCTAACGACCAAAGGTGGCGGCTGCAACCCGCTTCCCTCTGTTACCGACTGAATGGCAGCATTACGCGATGGTCGCTGTCTTCAGCAACACCAGAGAGACACAACGGAGGCTAAGTGGTTGGAAGGGCAAGGGAGGATAGGGTGGCGGCCGGTGAGGGTGGCATAAGGAAGGTGTAAGTGACAGCTGCAACATAAGGGGCTTAGGGTTAGGGTTTGACGGGTAAGGAAGCTATATACCCGGTCCCTTATCATATCTTCGCCATAATGACAGTTTCGGCCCCTCCTCTATAAAATCCCTTCAAAAGAAGTCTCTAATATACCATTTAAACACTGCCCTTTCAAATCCTTTACAAATTAAGTCCAAATTTTACTAAAACAGCCCCCAATATCTTAATTATGACATAATCAGCCCTTCCAACTCATTTCCTCTTAAATTAAATCCAAATAATTACCACGGAGCCTCCGTCTTCATAAATAATTATAAACTGAATCTGGAACTTACACTTTTAACCCTCAACTTCTAAATTATGCCAATTAACTCCTCAAAATCGACACCCTACATATACAATTATTGATTTTAGGGCTACTAAACATTCAACAATTTATTTATTTATTTATAAATAACTGGTGTTACATTAGGTGCATGGGTTAAGAACAGCAAGTAGATAAACCCCTGAATGCAAAAGTAACCTATATATCCCATTGGGGGTATATCATCAGTAGTTGACCTAAAAATAGTTTTGGAAGGCGTAGGAAACATGACTAATATTGGCCGTTTCAAACACTACTAGAAAACAATATGTTTTGCTACAGAAAATAGCTACGGAAACATTCCGTAGATAGTTTTGGAAGGAGCAGGAAACATCACTAATATTGGCCGTTTCAAACACTACTAGAAAACAATATGTTAAGGAAAATTTCCGTAAGTAATTACCTATGGATTATCTACTGAATGGGATGCCCTAATTTAGTAACGAGATAGCTAAGGAATAGTGACGAAAGTGAATCCGTAGCTATTTCGTAGGTAATTACCTACGGAATCGCTACAGATTAGCGACGGAAGAAAATCCGTAGGTAATTTGCTACCGAATAGCTACATATTTCCAACGGAGGAAAATAACTATAGAATATCTACGGAATACCAATGGATTCATTAATTTCCATTATAATTTTTATTATTGTGTTTATTATTATTATAATAATTATTATTTATTATTATTATTATTATTATTATTATTATTATTATTATTATTTTTCATTAATATTCATTTTAAAACTATTTTTTGGATCGTTTTTTGTACGTATTTCAGATACGAAGAATTAAAAATAATACTAATAATAATATTTTTAAACATAATGATAATATATAATAATGATAAAGAATGTGTTTAACACACAAACGATTCAACGAAAAAAAACTACGTTTAAAATATAAATAATGTGAAGTCATCTACGTTGAATTTATAAATAATAAAAAATGATTATAATAAGGGGTAATATATACATTTGCATGTGTGATTATGTATTTATATATATATATATATATATATATATATATATATATATATATATATATATATATATATATGTATGTATGTATGTATGTATGTATGTATGTATGTATGTTTGTGTATGTGTGTATGTGTATCTACATATATTTAAAAAAGAAACAAAATAGTTTGTTAGTTAAAGTGTAACCATTACAATGTTAGATTGCCATTTTAAGTCATTTTCACTGTATTTAAATAAAAAAGTAAGATAATAATAAATATTTATTAATAAAGAATTTAAATTTTAATACAATTAGGATCTTTGAAGTCTTATTTTTGTGATTGTATATAAATACAAAAAATACTACTAATAACAAAATTTATTAACAAAATAATTATAGATTTAATAAAAAAAATACACCTGACATTGACATAACACGAACATGACAAAAAATTTCATGTATCAGTGTAAGAAGTTTAACTTGAAAAGATGTGATTAAGTATTTTTAAATAATGTATTTTGATTTTACATATCGATAAATCATATATTTATAATTAAACAACGTAAATCCTATATATAAGGGGTAATATATACATTTGTAACATATATAAGTTAGGTGCATGGGTTAAGAACAACTACACAAACCCTTTAATGCAAAAGTAACATATATATCCCATTGGGGTTATATCATAAATAATAGAGCTAAAAATAGTTTTGGAAGGTGCAGGAAACATGACTAATATTGGTGGTTTCAAACACTATTAGAAAAGAATATGTTTTGCTACAGAAAACAGCTACGGAAAATTTTCGTTGGTAATTACCTAGGGAATATCTATGGTTTACCTACAGAATGGGATGCCTTAATTTAATAACGGGATAACTACGGAATAGCGACGGTAGTGAATCCGTAGCTATTCCGTAGGTAATTGCCGACGGCATTTACTTACAGAATAGCTACAAATTAGCGATGGATGTAAATCCGTAGGTAATTTGCTACCGAATTCCGTAGGTAATTACTTACAGAATAGCTACAAATTAGCGATGGGTGTAAATCAGTAGGTATTCCGTGACTATTTTGCTAACGAATAGCTACGGATTTCCAACGGAGGAAAATAACTACATAAGTGCTACGGAATACCAATGGATTTATTAATTTCCATTATTATTCTTATTATTCTTATTATTATTATTATTCACACTATTATGATTTTTCATTAATATTCGTCTTAAAACTTTTTTTTAGATCGTTTTTTATACATATTTCAGATACGAACAATTAAAAATCATACTAATAATAATATTTATGAAATTAATGGTAAAGAATATTTTTAACACACAAACGATTAAACGGAAAAAACTTACGTTTAACATATAAATAAGGTGAAATAATCTACGTTCAATTTATAAATAATAAAAAATGATTATAATAAGGGGAAATATGTAGATTTGTATGTGTATGTATGTATTTATGTATGTATGTATGTGTATCTATGTATATATATGTATGTCTACGTACGTGTATGTGTGTATGTATGTGTGTACATACGTGTATGTGTGTATGTATGTGTGTGTGTCTATACATACATATATATATATATATATACATATATATATATATATATATATATATATATATATATATATATATATATATATATATGGATGTGTATGTATATATGTATGTATGTGTATCAAATCACAACTATTAATAGAAATTACAATGTCGTTGAAGGTGAACATGCCTTTGTGAATGATATTAATAACTATAAATTGGTGAAAGTATAGATAAACATGTATAATATAGGTGGGAAAAAAAACGATCCAAGAAAAACGACGTTCGGTGCCCAACGTCGTTAATTACCTACGGATTAGCTACAGAATATGTCTTCCGTCAGTACTATAGGTAATCCGTAGGTAATTACCTACGGATGTTTTCTTATTTTCGATTTTCGGGCACCGAACGTCGTTATTTCCGCTTCTATTTTTCACACCTCTATTATAAATGTTTATGTATACTTTCACCAACTTTAAGTTATTAATCATGTTCATAAGGTCGTGTGCACCTTCGGGATTCATTACTTATTTCTTGGTTTTACATTGTAATGTCGGTTAGTACTTGTGGTATTTGATACACATACATACATCCATACATATAGACTCATACACACATACATACATTTAGACACATACACACATACATGAATATCTAAACTTTTTACCAACTTACAGCTATTAATATCGTTCATAACGTCGTGTACACCTTTGGGATCTATTACCCATTTCATGGTTTAACATTGTAATGCATATGTATGTATGTATGTATGTATGTAAGTATGTATGTATGTACGTTTATGTATGTATGTATGTCTATATATGTACGCATGTGCGAATGTATATGTATATGTGTATGTGTATGTATGTATTTAAATTTGTATGTATATTTATA